>NC_056743.1:26350812-26449866 GCF_019279795.1 Protopterus annectens
AAAAAATTTGGAAAAAAAGTGCCTTATCAAAACACATTTCAAGAAATCCTGGCCATAAATTTCATTTTATGGCCATTGACCACATACCACCTAGCATCAGAGGTGGTCCACTTACACTGATGCTAGAATTTAGAGAATTGGAATGGCAAATAAGGCTTGATGCATTCAGTGACCCAGGTTTAAATGAGAACTGCAACATAGCAGCAATCCTAAAGTTAACAAGTTACATGAGATAGTATTTTCAGAATATGTTTGTTTATACTTTCATAATTTTCATAACACTGATTTATATGTATATGTCACTAGACAAGTCTACTATTTCTTTAGTGTGATCTAGTGAAAGAATTTTAAGTTACAAAAGAAGTTATTTTACATTAGTTGCAAGTTAGAATATATATATATCCATGCAACTTGACAACTTTTAATTTTATAATTCATTTAAATCTAAAGTAGATTTCAATTTTTAATATGAAGGTTGTAACATTGTGCTTATAACTTGATGTTTTTTATTTTTATGTTGATGTAAACGCTAGATTTTATTTTGCTGATTGTGAATTTAAAGTGAAATAGCTCACTAGAGGAAGTGATGTCATTGCCACACCTCTGATTTCCTCTTAAATATTTGGCGCTAATATTCACTTTGTTTGTTTGTTCTGAAGAAGCTGCAACTCTTTTTTAGCAGCGAAAACGCTACTGGATTTTTAATAAAGCTGCGTTCAACTTACCATTGGACTTGGAGTTTTGGTGCTATTTCTGACTGCCTCGCTTCCTGCTTTTGTTTTTGGTTGTTTTGCTTCACTTCAACAGTTTCTCTTATATATATATATATATATATATATATACACACACACACACACACACACACACACACACACTCATATATATATTTACATATATATACATTTACATATTACATGCATATTTACATACATATTTACATATACTATATATATATATATATGTATATATATATATATATATATATACACACACACACACACACACACACACATAGACACAGACACACACACACATATATATATATATATATATATATATATATATATATAGGGTTGGGAGGGTGGCCTAATGGTTAAGGTGTTTGCCTTACAAACACTAGGTGCAAGGTTTGAGTCTTACAAGGGATAATTGGCGAAGCTTAAAATGGCTCACAAGAGCAGTTAGCTTAGTAAGAATCTCTGAATCTATGAATATATATATATGGCACACACACACACATACACACTTCCAATAAGTGTTTTCATCTCAATAGTTTGAAACTTCATCAGATACTATCTATTACATACTTCACAGGAAGTTTTATTGCAAAGAGTAATCACGTGACCACATGTAATGTTGTCAGCTTCTTCCTTACCTGTCTGTCAGTTCCATCCAAGTTGGCAAGCTCAATGGTTTTCATGCCAGCATCTGCCCAGTATAATCTCTCTGTCTCGTAGTCAATAGCCAGACCATTAGGCCAAGTCAAGTTGGAAGCAACAATCACAATGCGGTTGGATGCATCCATTCCAGCTCGTTCAATTTTCGGATTAGCACCCCAGTCTGTCCAATACATAAACCTGAAGAGCATAAATTAGAAGAGTCAACATACATGCACATAGATGCTGTAACAGGCATAAGAATATAATCACACAATCTGAAAGTCACCCTTCACGAGATCCAGTTACAGAAACTCATCTAGCTAAATAAACAACCAACCAAAACAAAAAATGGCATATGAATGTTTGTCTTTCTAGCTTTTCCCAGTAAGGGGTCGCCACAGTGGAACTCCGGTCCGCTAATGATTGGCAGTAGATTTCTAGGGTGCCGAGTTGCCAGCCCGACGCCCAACCTTCAGCGAAGGCACACCCATTCTACGCATGTCTTTCGGAGGCCACTCGACCATGGGGAGGACATGCAGATTCCACACAGAAGGCACTCCCCGCACACTAGCTGAGAATCGAACGGGAGAACCTCTTGCTGTGAGGCCACAACCCAACCGCTGTACCACCGCGGCTTCCTTACACTTCAAAATAAACACAAGTGGCTGCACACATGCACGCGTACATGCAAAGCTATCTAATATCTATATTTACATCTGCATCTGTGTATGTACATATATATATATATATATATATATATATATATATATATATATATATGTGTGTGTGTGTGTGTGTGTGTGTGTGTGTGTGTGTGTGTGTGTGTGTGTGTATGATAACACTGTAACAGTAGTTCAGTTGACCAACGACATTGTAGAAGATCTCAGCTTAGGCAAAAGCAACATAAGAAAGATGCCAACATTCCAACTCACCACAAAAAACAGGCACAGTAAAAGAATCCACAATTATACGATGTTTATTTTCTAACAGGAGCAAAATTTCCCCAAACTCCTGTCAGTGAATGTACCATTTGCTCTCCTGTAACTTATGATCATCTCCGAGGGGTCAGTATGTTGGGAGTGTTCACCTGTAACACCCACTCTAGTGGCACTGTATTCCTTCACACATGCTGCATGATCAAAATGACCTCACTGAACTGCATTTTATTTGCTAAGCCAGCTGATCTGAAAAAAACTAAAATCACTGATAACGTTTTGTATAACATTCCCATGACTTACCTTGTATGATGAGAACAGCATGACTGATGAAGGATCCTGATGTCAGCTGATTAAGTTAAATGGTTTGCGGGAAAAAGCTCTTAGAATTTTTTTTTTATAAGAACCATTTCCCCCAAACCACATTACTGTTATGTTATTTCTTTCTTGGCTGCATAACCTTACTAAGTATAACCCATGTTCAGGGATGTCCTAGGAGTGTTGTGTGGTTAATTGATGAGAGTCAAGCAAAAAGCAAATGATGGTTGAAGGAAGCTTAGTAGCAGTGCAGAGCCTTAATTCTCTGCCCCAAACCTGAAGATTTCATGCAGCAGTAAATGGCAGTGTTATGCACTAACTGAGATGGGACACGACTAGAATTGCCTTTTTCACTTTGTGAGAGGGCAATGCACTTCTGTGCAGTAAAATAATGTTAACACATGTTTTCAAAGAGCTAATTTTCATTTTTTCACTTTGTAGGTACTTAGGTTCATAGGTACTTACTAGACAACTAATCTGTGAGGACCTTAAGCCTAGACTTACGCTCCTGTGGTAGTTTTTAGCCCTAATATTTTGCATATGAATAACCCAGTGGCAAGCAGCACAAAGATATGTTGCGACATTTACTTGCTGCCTCTATCTAACCCAGAAACAAATTTGTAGTTTCCAATCCATTCATCCAAATTATGTCTGAATTTTATTTATTTGGCATTTGTTGACCAGGAAAGTCTGACTAGGACAAAGCCTATTTTCAGCAGAGGCCTGGGGGGGAAAGGCTGCAGATGCATGTTTTTGGAATGTGAGAGAAAACCGGAGTACCCAGAGGAAATCCACATGAATGCAGGGAGGACATGCAGACTCCACACAAAAAATGCACCCCGGCTGAGAATCGAACTGGAGAACCTCTTGCTGTGAGGCAACATTAACTGCTGTACCATTGTGCTGCCCAGTAAATCTATAAATAAATAATTGTGTGTGGGAGATGAAATGGGACTGAAAACAAGGTATCCAGCTTTAAATCTACTACCTTAACCTTTATGATAATATTGTCTCTTACTGCAAAACAAGATAAGGGAGCAAGAGTCTTCTATTTCAAGAAAGATCAGTCTATAGCAACTGTTAATACACACGGTAAGCCACTGGCAGTATTTAATTTCACATAAACATGGACAACACCTTACAGTGTTCATCAAAGTACAAAAGCCAGACTGCCAGTGCAACTAGCAAATTCTGCTTCTTACTTAATTCACTGCTTCAGCTAGAGCGTCTTCTGCGTGGAGACATGCGTGAATGGGCGTACCTTTGTTGAAGGTTGTGCGGCAGGGCTGGTAACTCGGCACGTAAAAATCAACTACCAATCATTAGCGGATCGGAGTTCCGGGACCCCTAACCGGGAAAAGCTGAAAGACACAACAACTTAATTCACTGCTTCCTACAACAGTATAGTTATTAAGATAGCAGAGTTCTTGTGTATTATTTACTTATTGGCATTTGTTTACTGGGTCAATCCACATGAGTAATTAGAAGCTACACCTTTTCACTGGAGACCCAGAGAGAAAAGATCCAAAACAGACATACAGTGCAATACAAATTTAAATGCTGCGTCTTGTAAAGAGTATAGTAATCTTTACAGATCACTTCCCTAAACTCCTGCAATAAGTATACTCATCAGTGTTTTCCAAGTCTATTTTGTGAATCCTGGCACAGATACATACCTATAATTAAGGCATCAAGGTGGCATCTACAAGCTGGCATGATATGCTAAGCATGCATAGTTAAATGGTCCCCACTGGATATGCATACTTGGAGTTATTAAGGAATGTTTGCAAAAAGTTACGGAAAATGATATATTCCATGTTTACATATATAATGCAAAAATGGAGTGCAATACTGGAATTTTGGGATGATGTAAGCAAGCAGTAGGTGTTGGTACAAAAAAATGACATTAAAACACTGTGGGTAATGTGAAGACATTCTGAGATACAAATGCTTTTTGGTAATGCAATTATAACTAGTTATGTCTTTCAGCTTTTCCCAGTTAGGGGTCGCCACATTGGAACTCCGGTCTGCTAATGATTGGCAGTGGATTTTTACAGTGCCAAGTTGCCAGCCCAACGCCCAACCTGCAAAGAAGGCACACCTATTCACGCTCGCACCTACATACATGTCTTTAACGTCACTTGATCACTGGGAGGACATGCAGACTCCACACAGGAGGCGCTCCAGCCGAGAATCGAATGGGAGAACCTCTTGCTGTGAGGCGACAATGCTAACCGCTGCACATGGTAATATAATTATAACTATTAGCTGTATTTTCATAACTGCATTAACAACATAAAAGCTGTATGATCTACAAGTGAAGAAATGGTATCACCTTATATAAAACATTAAGATATGCAGTGTTACCACCATACTTGCCATCTAATATGCAGTTTTGTACATTAATATTGTTTTGAAATATTGTGAAAATATTACTGACATAATTTATTTAGATGCTACAATATGATAAAGCAGCAGTTTGCTACCTACTCTTGTCATACTTCATTGGGAAGCTCTCAAACAGGTGAACTGTCTCATGGATATCTTGGATGCATCCTGCACACTTAATGAGATATAACCCTTTGTTAAACCATAATGCTAGTCAGTTCTGGCAAAAAAAAATACAAATTTCCTGTCATAAATCTGCAATATAAAATCAGCATCTACAAAAAGACCCTTCATTCTAACACCAGTGAGTAGCACACTAATTTAGATCTTTCACATTTTATAATTTTTGTAACTCACCTCATTTATCAGACATTGCAAATCATTCGAAGTGTGTTTTCAGTGGAGGATTTTGGAGAAAATCTCTCCAGAAGCATGTGAGGGTTAGAACAAGTCAGAAAGCAAGGAGATTAATTAGCCTCCTGCTGCTCAGGATGGAATTAGTTAAATTACATCTAACACTAAAGCTTACTCTGACTCCACTTTCAATAAGGGCATTCTCTACCCAAGTACTGGCAAGACTTTACTGGAGACATTGAACGTTTTACATCTAGTTTTGGGCCACTGAACTGAAAAACATCCAAGTTGGTAATCTCTATTGTAAGTGACTACAGTACAATATAAAAATCATACAAGCAGATATAACTAGTTCACACTGATGGCTCTAAACAAACCTCCATCAGGCCACCAATTCTCACATGTAAAACTTCACTCTAGCACTAAGTCGAGCAATGAGGAGGCTTTGCGCCAACTCAACCTCTAGCTATGGTCAAAGATCCTATTCTTGAAATAATACATCTCTGTTATGCTGCAGACTCTATATGACTGACGTTACTGTCAGCACTTGAGAGTCAGACCCAACATAAATAATATCACCAATACCTCAAGTTAGGGTGTGCAAGAAACAAGCGTTCATAAAGTCAAAGAACCTGACAAGCTGTGAAATGAGAACCCTAAAAACGCAGACAACAGCTGCAGTCCCAGCAGGCATTCAGCAATGTGAAGTGTCACAAACAAATTGCAGAGATATCACTGTCTATCTTATCCATCCTTTGTTGAGCAGACTAGACCTTACTCACTAGTAGTCTCTTTTCAGGGGAGACCCGAAGTGCTATCTCTACTACTAGGGGGAAATTTGGTGAGTGAATCAGTGACCTTTCCCTACTATTTTCAAAAAGTGCTGTAGGATCGTTTACCTTCACCTGAGTTACCACTAACTCAAGTAGATGGGACTTCGGTTTAATGTCTCACTCAAAGGATGACACTCTCAGGAGTGCAGTATTTCCTTAATAATGCACTGCAATACCAGCAATCAGGTCACTTGGAGTGGGAATAGAAACCCAAAGTCTTCTAGTCTTCCAGCAGCAAGGGTGAGTGTGCTATCTACTGCAATACGAGCCCTGACACAAAGTGTGATGTATGATGCAATGTCTCTGAGAAGTACCACACAAGTGCAAAAAAAGCAAGCAGCAATTGCCTGACCAGTGGCAATACTGAATATTCAAGGAGTCTGGACAGTAATCTGTAAGCAATAAGACTACAGTTCCCCAGATGCTGAGATATCTCAGAACTCTGTTACAGAGAACCCCCCTGTATTTACAGGGGAACAAATTCCCAAAAATTAGATAAGGGGAATGAACTAATAATGTGAGCAGGATATACACCCGTAACACTCTTCTATGAAGACAGAAGTAAGGTAAGTCATGCTCTGTATGCACTCCTTACAAATATCTGACTACCACAGGATAAAGACATGAAGCAATGTTGCCCCATGGATGAATGGAAGCTGTGTCAGCCCAACGTTGGTTCAAAATGGCCACTGATTTTAAAAAAAGAATAATGAACTATGACAAGGACTTGGAGATATTCTTGAAATATCTACGTACTCTTCGTAAACAACCCCTACTTCTAATGAAAATATATGGGATAATGAAAAGTTTTAAAATAAAGGGAGTCAAATATTCTGGCAAACTCATCTATGTATCTCTACCTTATTCATGTGATCTAGGCAATGACAAAACAAAACTGAAGTTAGATGGGGCTGGCAGCCTTTAGCAAACAATATCAAATTAATATGTTTACTTTCATCACACATGAGATAAGAGGGTGCAATTCATAGTCTTGCTATGCTAAAGTACAACTCAACCAGCTCAGATAGGTTAAGCACGATAGCAACATTAACACTTCAGCTAAAATATCCCCATTAAACTCAATTCCTTTCTACTGGGGATTTCAACTACCCATCAACTTCTTACTTAATTGGTAAGTATGCGTAACACTTTGTTCACATTATAAATAACTGTCTTTTACTAATAGTTAGCCATCTTACTAGGGGCATCACAATCCTAAATCTAGTCCTGACAAATATGGTCACTTCATGCACATCTCTGCATGTATCATCCTGACTTGTTAAACCTGACCTGAAATTCATGATCTTTTTAATTCTAACTGGTGGCACTTCCCCTGTAAATACATACCTCTGGATTTCGGGACTTCCCAAAGCACACCTTCTTCAACTACCCGACGACCTAATTAAATGTTGTTCTAATCCTCCTCCTCCAATGGATCCCATTGGTAAAGCTTATGTTTATGCTTCGGAATTCTACATCCTCAAACAGCTGCACTGATAAGATGTGGTCCCTATGCATACCGGAAATGAGAAATTTAAAAAAACAACCCCCTACGCTGGAATACCCTTATCGATAAATTGCACAGCAAGAGGAAGATACTGCTTAATGCTTATAAGAGATCTCATTCGCCCTACCTTAAGAGCTCACTTAAGCAAACTAGCAAAGAGTGAAAAAGAACCATTAGGAAAAGCTGAAAGCTGAGTATGAACTTAAAAAAAACAATAAAACCAAAAATAATTACAAATCTTGCTTTTATATCAGAAGTTAAGAATTAGCACTGAAAACTTTTCAGTGCTAGTACACAACAATACTGAACCGAAGGATATAAATATTCTGGCTGACACATTTAGGGCCAGTTTTACTCCACCCAGAGTTAACATTGTTACACAAATTCCACAATCCCAGCCTCCCTCTAATTATTATGGAAAAGTTCTCCAAGCCCTCTCAAAACACCTCATCTATGAGCCCTAATAACACACTAGGCTGTTGGATTATTAGTGCCAAGCTTGGCCTACATGAAGCCCTATGCACTCTCTTTTATCTAAGTCTCTCCACTGCTTATATTCTTGAAGTTTGGAAACAGCCATTCTGATTACTTAAGGGTGGCCCAAATATGGACCCTGGTAACTACAGACCTATTAGTTTCACTAACCTCATATGTACAGCTAAGGAGTGTATTATCTCAGACTTATTAATCGGGACATTAAAAATCACCCTCCTCAATTTGGCCTTGTCAAAGCAAAGTCCTGGTGCTTTGTGTTTTAAAGGACCATCATGAGACAGTACTGTACTTTTAAACAAGAATATCTGGACCTGTTAAGACCTTCGACACTATTCCCCATGCATGCATTACTTTTTTTTTTAAGTTTTTATTGGATTTTCAGTTTGTAAAATAATCACAACAATATTTACAGTCAGAGATTTGTGAACATAATAAAAGAAAACATTTCAACTAAACCTCACACACAAAAGAAAAAAACAACTCTTAACACGAGTGTCCATTAAACATCAAGTCACTCAAGTTATTATACATTACATTAAATCTACCATGCAGGCATTACTGACAGACTTGTACATCTGAATATACATTCGTATGTTATAAACGAACAGCTAAATAACAGCTGCATAAATATACTTACCAAAGCAGTAGATGTTTGAATGATCACTGCTACAGTAGCCTTAGTTAATTACATTCTGCCAAGGAAATAGCAATCAGCCAGCTTCCACAGCATCGAAAGGCACCTTCCAAATCCCCAAACCAACAGTCAGTTGAAGCGAAGAGGACTAAAAAGATAGGTTTGGGCACCAAGCCCTTCAGAGCTTTTATGCCAACACAGAGTGTGGCTGTTCCTTGAAAGGACAATGGTAGGAACAACAAAGAATAAATATTCACATCATGGCATAAATAACACACCAAAATACAAGGAAGATGGAGGGAGGGAACGGCTAGTGCAGCAGTGACTGTTCGAAGAATTACTATTACGGCAAGTCTGCTTACACAACTGTACTATGCTGATCATACTGATCAGTGCTGCAGTAGCCTTAGCTATATGGGTAGATTACCTTAGCTTACCACGTTTGTGAGGTTGAAAGGCAAGTGTCCAGGAGCTCCTGGAGAATGGTCCTAGCAAAGTCTCATCTAGACCAAGGGAAGGAATTAACTTATAGTGCTTTGTAAATGTATGTAGAGGACCACATTGTAGCTTCTAGAATATTTCCAGAATCCAACAACTTCCAAAAAGCCACAGATTAAGTCAAAGGCCTGATAGAATAGGCCTTGACCTGGCCTACAATAATTTTGTCATGTTGAGTATAACAAAAGGTAATACCCTTAGACAACCACTTGGAAATAATCTACTTTAACACAAACTGTCCCTTTGTTTTCCCTTCACAATAAATGAACAATTGATCTGAAGATCTGAAAGATTTCATTCTGTCAAAATAGTACCAGAGTTGCCTGTGGACATCCAAGGTATGGGGTTATCCTTTTCTCCCTCATTTTTCAGTTTGGGAAAAAGGGAAACTTTGGCTTAAAGTCAACTTGGCTATCACTTTATGCATAAAAGGATTAGTTCTCAAAGAAACCTTTTCTCTGTGGAAAATGAGATGAGGCTGATTCATTGTAAGAGCTTGTAACTCGGATATCATCATTGCAAAGGTTAGATCAAACAATAAAACTGTCTTCCATGTTAAGAAACTCAAGTCAGCCAGGTTAGCTGTTTCAAACAGACCAAGTGTGAGATTCTATACCACAAAATTGAGATCCCAGGGAGGGGGCATACGTTTTCTTGGGAGATCCTATACAAAATCCCTTTCAAAGACATTTTGACATGAAAATGCTTTGAAAGAGGAGGATCAGTGGGCAAGGATGCTAAAATGGCAGATAAATGAACCTTGATAGAGGAGCAAGAAAGGCCACAGGATAGTAACCCGCATAAATATTGTAAAACCAGAGAACATCTAGCCTTGAATGAGTGCTAGTTATGTTGGTGGAACCAACTAGAAAACCTTTTCACTTTACTAACATATGACTTTCTGTTAGCGGGGTTTCTATAACTACATCTGAAATCTTAAAGGGAAGGCTCAGATTTGTGCCTAATTACTAGTGGATGGTACAACTCATATGGAACCTGTGAAAATTGCCAACCAGACAGCAAACATGTTCAGCAAAAGCTTCATTCCACTGTCCCCATCAATCATACCTCAAAATATACCAGCTACCAGTCCTCTACCTAGCATCTCCAATGAGCAGGTCATAACTGCCCTCTCCAAGGCCAAAAAACGCAGCCACTATGGGACCAGACAACATCTCAGGCTGCTTACTAAATTGTCTAAAACAGGAGCTGGTGGAACCATTGGGTACTCTCTTCAATCACAGTCTAAGTACTGGCTTTGTCCCACCCAAATGAAAAACTGCAAATGTGATCCCTTTGCACAAAGGGGGTCTCTCAACTGACACTGGGAATTATAGACCAGTAAGTCTAACCAGCCTTACCTGCAAGGCCATGAAAAGAATCATAGTGGACCTAAATCAACAAGGATACAGACCACCTTCAAACTCTTGACCAGACCTAATTTGGTTTCGTTAAAGGCAGATCATGCTTATTAAACCTGATGGACTTCTTTAAAAATGTCACCAAAGCCTTGGATGAAGGCAAAACAGTGCATACTGCCTATCTTGACTTGGCCAAGGTTTTTGACACTATCCCCCCACTCAGGCATCATCGATAAACTCACCCAGCTGGGGAAAAGAAGTAGGTCAAAAACTAAAAAAGACAGCTGGGTGCACAAAACCCAGGATAAAAAAAGTGTCCAGTCCTCGTAGGTGCACTGGTGCCAGGACTGGAAAAAACAAAAGTGTAGAATCCTCAAAATACAGAAACATTCTTACAATGGGGCTAGGCCAGGCCCAGAGGGGAGGATGGCTGTTGTAGAAGGAAGTAGCAGTCCACAAAATCACAAAAATTGAGAGCCATAAAGATGACAAAGTGGAGTAATGAGGATAAGAAATTATGCATTGTTACTATTATGCAAAATGCCTAGAATTTCCAGACACAAGATATGCAAAAAGGTTAAGAGAGAAATTATAGGAAAGAAAAACACTTCCACAACAAAACTGTTAGAGGCTTTGAATAAAAAGTTTGTGTTCATTAATACAACAGGTTTGTGAAAAACAATATAAAGAAGCATCTGAAGAAGTGTGAAAATATAAACAACGAAACCTAGAGATTTCTGAGAAGTATAAAAAAGAAATATGGACATGGGAAAGAAAGAAATTTGATATGGTGCAATATTTATGCAAAGGCAAAAGCCAAATTAATCAATATAAAAAAGGCAAAGGCATACAGATATGGAAAATGTCACAATAAAAACAGAAGTTGAAGTTATGGAGTGCCTGCAAAGTGAACGATTTGGTGGAGAAGGTCTAACACATCACATTACAGCATGATGGAGTGAGTCACCAAAGTAAGGAGAAACAGGAAGATCAGGAGACATCTGAAAAAGAAATATGGACATGGGAAAGAAAGAGAGATTTAATATGGTGTAATAGCTATGAGAAAACAAAAACTAATCAATGCAAAAAGAACAGCACTAAAGATATTTCAAGAGAAACACAAGCAAAGGAATCCAAACATAGCAAACTATATAATACAAAAAATAAGAAGACAAAGAGGAAAAGTAGAAAAGGAAATTAGTAATACAGAAGTTAACGAAATAGAAAATGAAGTAATGGAGTACCTGCGAAGTGACGAATTCAGTACAGAAAATCTAAATCAGAAAGCACCACAAGAGGATAGAGCAATGGACATCCAAATTAAGGGGAAACCAATGAAACGGGAAGCAATTGGTCAGGTGCCATATGAAGATATTTTGGAGCCTTCCACAGGACATCAGTATAAATGTTCACTTGAAGCTGGACAGCAAGAGAAGGAACAGGAAACTGTGGAAACTCTTGACAGTTAATGTTGAGTAGTGACAGGCCAGTGTGTTCCCCCATATGACAGATCAACGGATGGCACAGGCTGAAACTGAAGATGCTATGGAACTTTCTACAGAATGTCCGCAGGAAAATGGAAAACAAAAATGTGCCTTCAATTCAGAAGAAAATGAGCTAAGAGAAGAGTTACTTGATTTAACAGAGATAGATATATTAAGATCAATGAAATAAATAGACTGCAGAAGGTCAATAAACCCCCCAAAAATCAGAAGTATGATAAAACAAATGAACACAGTAATTAGGACTGTCTATAGAGTTCCATGCAATATAACAGAAGTAAACTGGACATAATACTATGCAGCTAAATTAATAACTGATAAAGTTCTACCACAAGAGCACAGGATAGTGAGGGAAGGGAAGGGGATAAATCAAATACCATCATGGAAGTATGGAATAGAGAAAAGTATAAAGCAATTAAGTCAATAAGTGTCACTGCTAGAAGAGTACAGAAGAGGGAACAGATCAACAAACATACTCGGAAAGATAGATGTGACAAAAGCAATGTGCAGTTTAGAACAGATCAGGATCAGATCTATCATGCACTAATCGCAAATAAACTAAAACTCTCAGCACAGACAGAAAAACTTAGAAGATAACACAGACAAATATAAAGGAAAAGTACAAAATACTTTACTGATGACCCAAAAAAAGTTTTATAGAGAACTGGGAAACAAGGTAAAAGAAACTGAAAGACCACCAAAAAAAAAAAAGAAGAAATAGATACATTTTGGAGAAGTATTTATGAAGATCCTGTGGAACATAACAAAGATGCTAAATATATCAAATAAGTAAATGACAGAATAAGAAGTTTAAAGGTGCAGGATATGACATAGGATGAAATAACAGTCAGAGAGATTGAAACAAAGTTAAGAAAAGCCTCTAACCAGAAAAAACCCAGGCCCAGATGCAGTACCTAACTTCTGGTTAAAAGTATTAACATCTTTGCTTGAAGATTTAGGCATAAGTAAGAAAAAGAAGTTATGTACCTACCATAACGTTCCATGTTAGTTGTCTTCTTCTCGCCTTCTTTCTTGCTGGTTGGGTTCGGAGCCGATCCTGGGCTCCGACTCGGCCATCTTCAAAAGCTCAAGAGCTGCTTACTGGCTCGAGGCCCCCCCTATATCCCATGATGCCTGGCGATAGATACCCAGATCTCATTTGGTAAGTCTAACTGCAGACATAGTAATAAATGAATGCTATCCTAGAATGCATAAATCCTACTGCGTAGTTGCCTGTGAACATCTAACTGATGCAACTTATACTCCGCCCTGTTGGAGTGGTTAGGGAAAAACACAGGAAGGTCTATGGACTGATTCAAGTTACTCTCTGAAGAGACCTTAGGAAGGAAGGAAGGATTAGTCCTAAGAGCAACCCTGTCACTGTGGAACACGAGGTATGGGGGACGGGTAGAAAGAGCCTGTAGTTCCGAAACTCTTCTGGCTGAAGTAAGTAATAGCTACCAGAAAAAGGGTTTTCCAAGATAAGAACTTCAGTGAACAAGAAGCTGCAGGTTCGAAAGGGGGCAAAATCAGCAAAGCTAAAATCAAATTTAGATCCCAGGGTGGTGGAGGATCTCTCACTGGGGGCCTGAGCAGAGTGGTTCCTTTGAGAAAGGCTTTACACAGCTTATGGGACATGATATTGTTTTCCGACAGGCCAATGTGAAAATCTGAAATTGCCGCTAACTGAACTCTAATTGTAGCGGAAGCGGACCCAGCATGGAAGTGCTCCGTGAGAAATTCCAAAATGGAGTGTACAGGGGCTGAAAAGGGGTCTATACTTTTGCCTCTGCCCAGGAAGAAAAACATTTCCACTTACTAGCGTAAGTTTTTCTGGTCGTAGACTTGTGTGAAGACAAAAGGATTTCGCGCACAGAGGGGGAGATATCTGGGAGCATGGCTAAGGTTGGAAGTGGAGCAACCACACTGTGAGGTGGAGAGAGTGCAGAGATTGGTGCAGCCCGACCGACTGATGAATCAGGAGGTCTGGAACTAGGTCCAGAGTCCAAGGCTGTTCGAGAAGATAGCGATGCAGGAATGGAAACCATATTTGTCAAGGCCAGTAAGGAGTAATGAGGATAATTTTGCAACCCAAAACAGTAGCCTTCTGAATTAGCTGAGGGGGAAAGGAGGGAATGCATAAAGAAGTCCCTGGGGCCAATCGTGGACTAGAGCATCTCTGGGGGAATGTCCAGGAAGTGGAAGGAGAGAAAAGAAATTGCTGCACTTGCTGTTGAAGGGAGTTGCAAAAAGGTTGCAGCAAGGTTGGCCCCATCTGCGGAAGATTTGGTCCGCAACTAACTGGTTCGGAGACCACTCGTGAGGCATGAGAATTGTTCTGCTCAGTCTGTCTGCTATGACGTTGGACCTCCCAGGGATGTGCGTTGCAATCAGAAACCATTGGGAAGAGATCGCCCACTGCCAGAGTCTGAGTGCTTCTCGACATAGCGGGTAGGACCTGGCTCCGCCCTGCTTGTTGATGAACCACACTATGGACATACTGTCCGTTTGAACTGCAATGTTCCCGGTAGGAAGAGAGTCCTGAAGAGCCTGCAACGCTAAGAGCACGGCCCTCATCTCCAAGACATTTATGTGCAGATGATACTGGTGAGGTTGCCAGGTGCCTTGGACTGTTCTGCCCTGATAATCCCCCCCACCCAATAAGGGAGGCGTCCGTGGTCACTGTAGCCACTGGAGGGGGGAGAACAAATGGTCTTCCATGGAGCACTGATGTGGAGACCATCCACCACGCAAGATGCTTCTTGCATTCCTGAGTAATCATAATCATGTAAGACATGGGAAGTTGCTGGAAGGACCATTGGATGAAAAGAAGCCACTGGAGAATCCTCATGTGAAAAAGAGCTAGAGGGACAATATGATCGCTGCTGCCATGAGACCTAGCGTTTGAAGGACAAACCTGGCTAGAATCCTTTTGCATGCTAATAAAACCTTGACATGCTGGCGAATCACTAACACCCTGTCTGGTGGGAGGCTCGCTAACATGTGTTTGGTATTTAAATTTGCACCTATAAAGGTGATAGACTGACAGGACGACAATGCAGACTTTTCGAAATTTATTGTGATACCTAGCCTGGAGCAAGTGTCGATGGTGCAGTCTCTGGCTCACAGCAGGTGATGTCTGGTGGTAGCAGTGAGGAGCCAGTCGTCGAGATATGGAAACACCTGGAATCGTTGCCATCTCAGGTGAGCGGTAACTACTGCCATACATTTGGTAAACACCCTGGGGGCTGTGGTGAGACCAAAGTGCAGAGCTCTGAACTGATAATGGCTGGCTCCCAGCCGGAAGCGAAGGAATCTTCGGGAGCGTCTGTCCATTTTGATGTGGTAGTATGCATCCTGAAGATCTATGGAGCACATCCAATTGTCCTGACCCAGAAAGGGTAAAATGGACTGAAGTGTGACCATCCGGAACTTCGTTCTTTGTACAGACTTGTTTAGTCTGCTGAGATCCAAAATGGGTCTCCAGTCCCCTGTCTTTTTTGGTACCAAAAAGTACCTTGAGTAAATTCTGGATCCTTGTTGGTCTGCTGGGACTTGCTGGATTGCCCTTTTTCTTAGCAGTTTTGAGACTTCTTGCACTGCTTGGTCCCTTAGATTGGGTGGAACATCTGGAAGGGACTTGTTTGACCTTAAGGGGGTGCAAACGAAGGGAATTCTATAGCCTCCGGATATGACGGACTGTACCCATTTGCCTTGTGTTATGTCTTGCCAGGCTCTTGGGTACAGCGATAATCTTCCTCCAACTGCCTCCAGAGGTGAGCAGCCGGGCAAGCCTTCAGGGATGCTGGAAGGGCTTGTCAGAGAAAGATTCTCTGCTGCCCTGGTTTTGCGGAGCCCCTCTGCCACGAGGGGGGTTGTCTGTTATTGTTCCCTCCTCTGCTCCTGGAGGGGAACTCACCACGTGTGTCCGGCAAGGCTCCCTGAGATTTCCGGAACCACATCTTCCCACTCTTCTGACCCTTAGGATATGGTCTGGAAGGAGTGGAAAAATGGACTCCTAAGGCAGAGAGAGTCTTGCCTTCCTGCTCACACCTGGTAAGGGTATCTTTCACCTGTGATCCGAAGAGAGAGGAACCATCAAAAGGGGTGTTGGTGAAAGACGCTCTGAAAGGTTCCGCAAAGTTACATAGCCGCATCCAAGCGTGCCTCCTTAGGGCCACGCCTGTGCCTGCAGCTCTACTCGCACCATCGGCTGCATACAAAATGAGCCACATGGAGGAGTTTACCAGTGAATTATGAGTCGCCAGCTGGGAGGCTGCCTTAGCCTGGGCCCCCTCAGCTGATAGATCTTGGAGGGTATCTCCAAGCTCTTTCAGGAGATCCCTCTGAAGATGGGTAAAGTGGCACAGGTAATTCAGGGACCGCATGGAAAAGGTCGCTGAAGAGAACATCCGCTTCCCATATCTGTCCATCGTCCTGGACTCCTTGTTAGGGGGCTGGACAGATGAAGAAGTTTCTGCCAACTCCTTCTTTGTGGCCGCTGCTATCACCATGGCATCAACAGGGACACCCTTGGTCAAGAACTGTTTGTCCTGCGGGGCAGTAATGAACTTGACAGGTCTTCTAGGGGTCGGTTCCACTGTGTCTGGAGCTGTCCATGCCTTTCGAGCCTCCACAGACATCAGTGGGTCGAAAGGCGGAGACACCCAGGAGGTGGAAGGTCAGGATCCAAACGCATCCAGGAATATTGACTCATCCTCGGAAGGGCTTAGGGTAGTCCAGTTTCCCCTCTGCCTAAGCACCTCAAGGATGTCTGAGAAGGAGACATCTTCAGAGGGGGATCTTGGGGACCCTTCTGACTCCTCTAAGTCGGTATCCGATGTGACAGATTCGGGGGAGTCAACATGCTTCCTCTTGCATTTTCTCTTGTGAGGTGGCTCCTCTAAAAGATCAGGGGAGGCCTCGGAAGAGGAGGATACACCCAAAGGGGTGTCTTGGAGTGCTGGATCCCCACGCTTGGGGTCTGGAAGAGGGGCAGAGGTTAATGCAGGCACCCTAGGGGGAGGAGCCGATGGGGTCAATCGTGGGACTGACTCAGGGGCCAGTACACTCCTCATCACCTTGAAGGCGTCCCTGCCCGGACGCAGAGAAGGCACAAACTCCGAAGAAACCAGAAGCCCTCCCTGCACCGAGGGGGATGGCTCTGAGGCAGATGTGGGAGCCAAGCTCACCTGCACCGAAACACCGAGAGTGAGAGTGGGGTCGGACAAGGGTCCGATGCCACTTGCCCCCTCGGAGCCGACGATGGAGTCTCGGCGCCCAGATCCCTCCAGGGAAGGTACCATGGAAGGGATCGGAGCCAACGACGGAACTGAAAGAGAGGGTATCGGTGCCGACGGTTAAACCGACTGGAACCCCAATGAACTCTGGCTCCGAGCTCATAGGAAGAGTCAGAGGAGGAATATCTACAGCTGTGGATGGAGCAGATTCCTGATGAGGAGGGCTGGACAACATTTTGGCTAGGGCCTGCGATTTTAAGAGCCTACTGACCACTCTTTCCAAGTCATGGTCCGAAAGTCTAGAGGACCGAGAAGAGTGGGACGATCGATGACTACGCTCCGAGTGGAGCAGGGGTGACTTCGGAGCCGAACGTATCGATTCCAAAGAAGGAGATCTGGATCTCTTTCGACTCTCAGCTGGCTCTGAAGACAGTGTCGGAGCAGACTGGGAGAGAGGGACATCGGTTCCAGCCGGAGCCGAAATGGATTGTGTGGCTTCACCCAACGACGGCTCAGAACTGGGAGCCGACTGTTTAGGTGTCCTGGAAGATTTCACTGGCTGAGCCTTTGCCGGTGAATCTTGGGGTTTAAGTATACCCCTCAGAATCAATTTACTTTTGTGCTCCTGCAGGACTCTTGGACTGAAGGCATGACAGATCGAGCAAGAGTCCTGCAGTTGCACAGCGCCCAGACAATAAACACAAGTGTGACCATCTGTCAGAGACATCTTCTGACAGCATGAATCACACTTCTTGAATCCGGACAGTTTTGGATCCTTGGACATCCTAGGGAGAAAACCACGGACAAGTTTCCGCACAGATGGTTAAGGTAACCAACAGTAAAAGTTAACACACTACAGTTACCACAACCTACTACAAGTACCATTACAACAAAAACTATCGAAAACTATCACTAAACACTAACGGTGTTTAATTAGAAGAAAATTTTTTTTTTTTTTTTTTTTTTTTTTTTTTTTAAGGGAGATAAAGAGAAAGGTTAACCTCTAACTTAAATGGAAAGAACCTTTCTGTGGAAAAGGGAGAGAAGGGGGGAGGGGAAACTAACTTAAACGAGTTTCTTGAGGAAGGGTAATCTAGGAAGAAAACTAGCTACAATACTAAAGTCTAACTAACGACTAATTCTACACCAACAAATACAGTTTTTAACAAAAAAAATACAATAATAATGAAACTTATACGACCTGAGCCAGTAGAACAACCTCGCAGCAGAAGCGGCAAACGAGATCTGGGTATCTAGCGCCAGGCATCATGGGATATAGGGGGGCCTCCAGCCAGTAAGCAGCTCTCGAGCTTTTGAAGATGGCCAAGTCGGAGCCAAGGATCGGCTCCAAACCCGACCAGCAAGAATGAAGGCGAGATAGACAACTTAACATCTACTTATATGCGCACCCCAAACAGACCGCAAACTAGCTACCAACAGGAAAACAATACTCCTGCTTAAGAGTGAACCTGCAAGCTACCCTAAAAATTATACACTAATAATTTGCCTTCTGGCGAAGTATAAACTATACACTGGAATTGATTCTGACAGAGTTTACAGTAGTCATTTAGAAGAAAACTAAATTATGGCAACAGAACAAAAGAAAGTCATATGGAACAAAGGATCACTTGTAAAAAGAGAAGAATCTAAGTATGGCATGGAATGACTATAAAAAAATCATTTGATAGTCTCCCACATTCATGGATAAAAGAGTGCTTAAAAATGCTTAAGATACACCTTACACTGAACAACTACGCAACAGTGACCATGAAACAATGGCAGACCACTCTGCAATTAAGCCACAATAAAGGACAAATTATTATTCCAGGGATATAAATTCAAAGGGGGATATTCCAGGGTGACTCTCTGTCACCGCTGCTATTCTGTCTTGCCCTTAACCCATTAAGCTGTCTACTTAACAGCTTAGGCCATGGCTACAATTTGGCTCCTAGAAAAACAACAATGTGTAAAGACTTATCTTCTTTCCGCTGATGATTCAAAACTGTATAGCTCATGCATCAGATGAGGAAATGAAAGCACAACTGCAAGTTGTCAAAATTTTTCAGATGACATAAGAATGTCAACTAGTCTTAATAAATGTGCAAAATCAACCTTTAAAGCAGAAAAACTGCAGCACCAAGAAAACATCAGTTTGGGACAAGAATGTGATATAAAATAACTTGAGCAAGAGGGAGGGTATAAATATCTGGGAACTGATGAAGGATAAACAATAAAACATGAACAAATGCAAATAAAACTTAGTAAGGAATATTTTAGAAGAGTTAAATTAATCCTGAAAACAGCATTGACATCTAGGAAAAAAATTCAAGCTGTAAACCAATTTGCTCTTCCTGTCTTAACTTACAGTGTTGGAATGACTGACTGGCCCGCAAAACTTGCTTGATAGATTAGACAGGAAAACAAGGAGAATGTTTCATACTCGCCAAATTATTTATAAGGCTCTTGCCACCCCCATAGTGCCTTTTTTAGGCAAGGCTCAAAAGACAAACCCACCGCCGTAAATAGCACAAGTAACAAAAATCTGAGGGTAATGCTACTCACTGCTAAACCTCAAAAATGCACTCACTCGAGGCACTCCTCAGTATGGAGAAAATTGATATATGTGCAGTAACAGAAACCTGGTTTAAGGCTCCAGAGAGCACCCCCAACACTATCAGGCTACAACTCATACCATACGTTTCGGCCACAGAACCCAAACCGAAATACAAAAGGCGGGGGCGTATCCATATTCATCAAGGATGCCCACACCTCCAGGTTAGTGGCACAGCACGATGCTTCAGAGATCATCCATGTGCAACTAACAATGGGCAAAACTGTAATTCAAATTGTAGCTTGCTACACATCACCCACCATGTCCCAGGACCCTCATTCCGCATTTCTGGAAACACTGGGAAACTTAAAGATCCTAGCAAACACCCTAATATTGGGTGATTTCAATTACCCAAACATTAACTGGGAGAACTACTCAAGTACTAATTCCCTTGCCCAACTTTTCCTAGAATTTATAAACTCAAATGCCCTGGTTCAACTGGTCAACACTCCCACCAGAGGCGAAAACATATTGGACCTGGTCATCACCAACATGGGCGACCGGTGTTCCACACCAGAGGTCAACCCCTTGCTGGTTAGATATGACCATAAACAAATCACTTTGGATATTCATATTCTGCCCCCACCCATGGACAAGAAAACCATCGTGAAAAACTTTTCAAAAGCAAACTTCACGTTACTTAAGACCGAGGTGGAAAGTTTCAAAGCCCCCATGTTGAAGGATAACACTGTCCAAGCTGCAAAATCCTTTACTAATGCATTCTACAGGCAGCTACAAGAATGCATGGATCATGCCATCCCACACAAAACCAAGACTCACTCCTCCAAGAAAAGGAAACCAGTCTGGTGGAACACTGCCATAAACAAGCTATACAATAGAAGGAGAAAACTAGTACAGAAAAGAGTAAAGTCCCAAGAAGGGAAGACATCCCTGATCAGTATCAGCAAGAAACTACGATCCCTCATAAAATCCTCCAAGGCGAGTTTTGAAAGAAAAATTGCCAAGGACTCCAAAGATAACCACAAGGCATTCTTTAATTATGTCAAGAATCTAAGTGGCAATGCTCAGATCTGCTCGGTGTTAGTGCAGAATGGCACAACATACACTGAACTGACTGATATTGCAAACATCCTGGCAGACAGGTTCAGTGGAAACATCACCCCCCTCTCACCCCAAAAGGGCCCATAACCATACCAGAAGAATGTAGAGCCCCTGAAATCAGACACTCACGTTAAAACAGTCCTCTCCAAAGCCAAAAACACAACATCAATGGGATCAGATGGTGTCCCAGGCTGCATCCTACATGAGCTCAAAAACGAACTAACCCCTCACCTAAACACACTGTTCAAACTCAGCCTCTCCACAGGCTAAATACCCATAATACAGTGGCGCACAGCAACGGTTATTCCGCTCCACAAAGGTGGAGCCACAACAGACCCCGGGAACTATCGCCCTATAAGTCTGACTAGCTTGGTCTGCAAGGCTATGGAGTGCATCATCATGGAACTCATTACCAGAGACATTGGGAACCTCCCAACACTGGACCCTACCAAGTTTGGCTTTGTTAAGGGCAGATCATGCCTCCTAAACCTGGTGGACTCCTTAGAGACAGTTACCAAGGCTACAGACAAGGGAAAGGTGGTACACACAACCTACCTAGACCTCGCTAAGGCCTTTGACACCATTCCCCATTCTGGTACTATAGACAAGCTCAACAGCCTGAACACAAACCCCTACCATCACAAGATGGGTTGCCAACTGGCTCATGGGCAGAACCCACATGGTGAAAGTTGTGGGAGCTAGGTCCGACTCTAAACCGGTTACAAGTGGCGTTCCCCAGGGCTCAGTCCTAGGACCCCTCCTGTTCAGCATATACTTCTCAGAGATGCAGGCAAGCAAAGGAGGACTATGGCTGACCAAGTTTGCAAACTAGGGGCTATAATTGACTCTCCAGCTGACACAGACATCCTCCCAAAGGGTCTCACTGAGACGGATACCTGGTGTCAAAATCATGGCCTCAAGCTAAATTCCAAAAAGTGCATAGTCATCCCCTTTGGAAAAAACAAAGTACCCAGAAACTACCACATAGGTGGTAGTCCCCTAAATACGGAAGATATAATAAGTTATCTGGGGACCCAAGTAGATAGTAATCTCACCTTTGATAATCACATTGCCAAAGTGGTTAGAAAATCCTTCTACGTGGCCCACCTAATCACAAAAGGGTTCGCATCCAGATCAAAAGAGGTCATTGTGCTCCTCTACTCATCAGACCCATCATAGAGTACAACGCCCCATTTGGAATGTACCTTACAAGACACATGCAACAGCTGGAAAGACCACATAAGTACCTCACCAAGAGGATCACTGGCCTCAAACAGATGCCCTATGCTGCTCGACTGAAGAAACTCCAGTTGTACTTGGTTGCATACCGCCTACTCAGAGGTGATCTCTGCCTGATATACAAGGCCATGTCCAACCCAGAATTGATGGACATGCTCCACCTAAAGAAAACCTTATCCCCTCAAGCCACATGCTCTAGGGATCTAAACCTCACCACAACAATAAATAGGACGTGCTGGAGGGATAGATTCCTGTCCCAGAGACTTCCCATGCTTTGGAACAAGATCCCAATCTACATTAGGCAGAGATCCTCGCTAACACTTTTCAAAAGAAACCTTGACGAGTGGATGGGAAACAGAAAGTTTACCTCAGGGATCACTTCAGTGGCTCTGCTGGACAGAGGCACAGGGAACTAATCTAAGAGGGTGGCGAAAGCCAACACATTCTGGCTAGGCTTATAAATGCCTTCGGGCAAATAACCTAGTACCAACCTACGAACGTATAAAATCAGTGCATACCAAGATTATGCATTCCCCGTTCCGAAGGAGGTATGGGCTCCCTTGAAATTGATTACATGAATATATCCGCAATCGTGGGACTGCACACCTATCTGCTGATCTCACAAGACCCAAACATAGTGAAACTTTTGAAACATGAGGAGAATAAATCTCAGATGAATTCCCTGCTTAGTTAAGCAGAAGCATACCGGTGTCAGGCAGGAATGCAAATCAAATCAGAAGTAGACAAAAATCAGGCAGCAACTGAATGTGCCAAAAAACAAAAAAGAAAATACTATAAGGTGAAGGACCAGATGAGAAGGCAAGAAATATGGAAAATGCATAAAGATAGTCGAATGTAAAGAAAACCTCTGTAAGAACTTCATGTTGATCAGGATCGAATGCAGGAATGGTTAAGGAGAGGCAAATTCAAACCAAGAGATGAAAGGTTAATATTGGCAGCCCAAGACAATGGGCTATGTACACGTTTGTTTACAAAATCCATTTAACATGTGGGAGAAACAGACAACTGTAAATTTTGTAAGACAGAACTGGAAACAGTAGCAAACCTCGTTGCTGGCTATAACATATTAATGGCAGAAGGACTATATACTGAAAGGCATAATAATGTGGCAAAACTGTTGCACTGCTGGGGATTGTGCAAACATTATGGTATTGAAGTGGCTGAAAAACACTGGAAACATAAGCCACAAAGCATCAAATTATGAAGTATACATCACATGGTTCACCCATTACCAACAGTTCAAAAGATAGATGCTAGAAAACCGGACATAGTGGTCCATGAAAAGAAAGACAAAAATAGCAGTGATCATTGAAATCACCACACCCAGGGACTATAGTGTCTTGCATGCAGATAGACACAAAGTTATAAAATATCAGGATTTGCAAGCAGAAACAACAGTTCCAACAGTAGTAGGAGCAACGGGTCTTATAAAAAATAATTTACAATCATATTTAGTTATGTTATTAATACATGTAACTCCATACAAATTGCAGGAGTCATTACTGGGCACACTGCGGGTGCTGTGAAGAGCACTTTTGACCAACATCAAAGAGTGAAACAATACTAATTTCATGAACTTTAATCGTACTTCTTCTTAGGAATGGGGTCCATTCCCGTCATGGTAACAGAAACCCAAAAGATTTGGAGAAATTAAAAAAAGAAACTGGGGATAAGCCCATATGACATTAGATGGGTAGCCAACTGGCTTACCGACAAAACACATACAGTCAAAGTAGAGAATTCCACCTCTACCAGCAGACCTGTTACTAGTGGTGTTCCACAAGGATCTGTGCTGGTTCCACTTCCGTTTGAAATCTGTTTCTCAGAAGTTCAGGTGAAAACAGATGGCCTGTGGCTTATCAAGTTCGCTGAGGACTGCTGCAAACTGGATGCAATCATAAACCCAAAACAATGTCACTGTACTACAGAAAGGGCTTACACAGACAAATGATTGGTGCCAAAGCCATGTTGCCCATCTCATAAGTAAGGAAACAGATTTAAAATGAAGGAGGTTATAACTCCTCTGTACTCATCTCTCATCAGACCAATAAAAGAATACAGTGCTCCCTTCTGTATGTACCTCTTCAGAGATCTCAGAGGTTTCTCACCAAGAAAATTCAAGACCTTTATCACATGACCTACACAGACAGACTGAAGGCACTGTCACTATACTCTGTATTATATAGACTGCTTTGAGGCAACTTGTGCCTGGCATACACAGCAGTCTTGGACTCTGCCTTAATAGAAATGCTACGCATCTGCAAATCTAATGGAAGAAGACTCACTAGCTCTAGAGACCTTAACCTAGCCTGCAACATAAACAGGACTTACTGGAGAGACAAATACATCTCCCAGATGCCACTACTCCTCTGGAACAAACTTCCAATTCAAGTTAAACACAGCTCCTCAATGACCATATTTAAGTGTAACTTGGACAACTGGATGGGAAACTATAAATTCACTCTGGGGGGGGGGGGATTCATCTATGTCCCTCTTGGAAAGGGGCAGTCCGTGCTAATCATAAATTTTGCACTACTATAGGCTATTTCTCTCAGTCTATGAGGGAAACAAGGGTAAAACATGGCTAGGCTTGTAAAGGCCCTAGAGCCAATAGCCTAGTAACCTCCTATGATACTATGATCCCTTAGTTATTGCCTGCTGCATGTCCTCAGTAAACAAAAACAGGTGCCTAAAGGGAATTAAGACCCTATCATTCAGGCAGCCAACTGAAGTTGACTAGGGATGGGGTCTATCAAACACACCTGTTCTTATGTGAGTAGATCCAGTCTGTGAGGATGCTTGTGGCAATTGCCCATGAGCACTCCCCACTGTTGCCTGTGCCAGAAAGGAGTCCCCACAATGATCTTGGGGGATTCCTTCTGAATCTTCAAAAGTCCCCTGGATATTAGTAGAAAAGGTGGAAAGGCATAAAGAAACATTCCTGTGCAAGGAAAAGAAAAGGCATCAGCCTTCCAGGACTTCTTACATGAAGTCCTGGAGTAGAATCTTTCCAGCTGATTGTTCGGAGTGCAGTCAAATAAGTCTACTTGAGGAACTCCTCACAGATGGATCAAATCTTGGAAGACCCCCCCTGATATTATTTCCATTTGTGAGGGTCTGCCCTTGTCCTGCTTAACTTTTCTGCTCACAATTTTGCTCTGATGCAATGTAGGATGCATGCACAGTGAGACTGTGTTGTGAAGTTATATCCCAAGCTAACATGGCTAGTCTGCAAAGGTAATATGACCTGGATCTCCTTTGCTTTATGATCCACATAACAGTGGAACTGCTTGTAACAACTTGAAAAGGTCCTGACGATCAAAGATTATTCAAACAGTTGACTGCCTTGACCAGGGAAAGCATCTCTATGTGCTTGCATCTGCCCTTGGTGCCCCACACACCTTGCACTTTTATCCCTCCTGAAACTGCTTCCCAAGCAAAGTCCGAGGAGACTGTAGTGACTGCTTTGGAACAGGGAGGGAGAAGGGGGACCCAGACTTAAGGATATTAGCCATCTCCACCAACTGATTTCTCTTCTGACAAACCCCAACACTGGTATATAAAAAGACAAAGGATATTGGTGCTGAAACCAAAGAGACGTCCGATATCACTGTTATCTTTCTCATGTGGAGTCTTGCCAGAGGTATCATGAGAATCACAGATGCCATGAGACCCAATTTCCTGTGGTATTCCCTCACAGTGACCAAAGTCTGAGAAGAAAACCTTAGAAACACATCCGCATAAAGATCTATTTTTTTTTTTGTGGAAGAAAAGCTCTTTGAACTGACGTGTCTAGCTGACCCCCCCAGGAACACAAACTTGTGTGATGGATTCAAAAAAAGACTTTTGAATCTTCTCTTGGAATCCCAACCTGTATAAGAGATCTCCCACCTAAGTGAGAGATTCCTGATACTTAGAAAAAAGACCCTATGAAGATAAGCAAGTCATCTAAATATGGAAAAATGTGGTACTCTGTAGCTTCCTATGAGCTACAACTGGAGCTAGACACTTTATGAACACTCTTGGTACAGTGGATAGTGCAAAGGATAAGGCAGAGAACTGATAATGTGATCTGGACACACAAAATCTTAAGAAATGCCTGAATTTAGAATAAATATGGATGTAATGTTAAGCTTCTGTTAATTCTAGTGTAAACAAAAAAGGTGAATGAGGAAACAGTAGTAACAGGTTGTGAAGTGACATCATTATGAGACTGGGCACTATCACCAACAGGTTTAGGAAAGAAAAAAAACAGAACTTGTCTCCAAGTACTTTCTTTCTTTGGCACTAAAAACATCCTTGAATACAAACCTTTTGCCACCTGGGAAGGAGGAACAGGTTCTATCACTCCATGGGAGAGAATGTGATGAAGGACATGTAGAAATAAGGGAGTCTAGTCTGGTGGATGAGGAATTACCCCCTAAATTTCATCCCACTGACATCTGTACTTGTCTGAAACAATTACATGTTAACAAGAAAAGTGGAAATACAGACGTTCTGGAAGAGAAATTGATCTGACCAGGGGGTGAGGGTGGGATAAGGTTTCTTAAATAGTCATTCTGACTTGTGGGACTGCCCTTGGTTTTGGGAGGTTCCAGAATTCTTTTTAGAATCCCTTTGCCATTTCTTCTTAAACATCTGTTTACCTGCATTTTGTTGAGACTATTTTTTGACAAAACTGGATGAGGTCGGGGTTAGAGAATCCCTTTGAAAATCTGGAAAAGGAAGGCCTGAAAAATCTTAGAATTTCCCTGAATCAGTTTACATTTTTCATCACACTTTTTGATCACCTCTGCAGCAGAGGGGCCAAATAGTAAATTCCAATATCCAAAGGAGAATTTAAAATCTCATTTTTAACATAATCTGGGACGTTCTGAGAATGCAGCCAGGTAAACCTCCTCAAAATAGTGCCAGTGTTCAAAGTCCTGGAAGAAGTATCAATTGAGCCACACACACAAAATGCAAACATTGAGAACTGATTAGAACAACTGAAGAAACTAAATTATTTAAAGCAGATTTTTCTTCACAAGAAGGAACTGTAGAGAAAATATTCCTCATATTTTGACAATTAGAATACAGCAGCCTGACAATTCAAAATTCTGAAAATGAAAGTTGCAGAAGCATACACTTTTTACTCATCCTTATCAATCATCTTCCCATCTTTATCTGAAAGAGATCAATTAGAATTACTAAATGCTCAGCAGCAGTACAATTAACTAAAACTATATTTGCAAGGTCAGGTTTAGGAAGAATGTATAAAAATGTAAAAGACTGAGGAACGTTATACATCCTATCTGTATTCACAGGGGCAGTTGTCTCATTACCAAAAAACCTGCAAGCATTAACACACACATCCTCCAAAAGATGACAGAACTGGAGGCATAGGTGAAGGTCTGGAAATTCCTTCTGTAAAAGCGTATAGTATTTTATGAGGGACTGAGAAACCACAGTGTTCTCCCACAGAAAACACTGGCACATTCTGGAAATAGTCTCAGAGAAAGAGACCCCCACCAACACAACAGCGATAATCAGAATCTGAGCTCTCCTCCGTGGTTGAATCAGAAATCTGAGGAGAAAACCATGCATCTGTCCCCTTCACCTTTCCATCCAGATTCAGAATAGTGACTCTCTTCAGTAAGAGAAGTATTCCTCTTTCGTTTACCAGAGACTATTTTATAATAATACTAATGACATAAATTAAACCCCTGAGCCAGATCAACTAAACATTCCTGCCTAAAGAAATATGAGGAGGACTAGATGCGTGTTAAGTTTTCCCATTTTTTTTTTACAGGAAAAATGGGGCCAACACCATTATCATGGCAGCAGCAGCTTCTCCAGGGATAGGCACAACATTCTGACAAAACAGGGAAGCCCCTACCTGTTCCCTCTTCCAGGACTGACAACAGTGTCTCTCCCTTGCCTACTAAGGGGACCCCAACAGCCATAAAGGATGTGGCTAACCCTGGCCCATAATGGCTCTAGGTGCTACATCGGAGGATTCCACAGTAAAATATAAGTGGTCTGAGATGCAATAATTGGCCACAGCAGAGACACCCACCTGTGGCTAAGGCACATTTCTAGGCTGGTGTGGTGGCAAAGGCTGTTTGCTTATCTTTTTATTTTTGTGGCTGGAACAAGCAGTTTACTCCATAGACAAGCTGAGAATGGTGTCTCTTTCCTCAGGGAAAACAAACAGTAAAAGCCAGTAAAATTTAAAAGCCTTTAAACTTCACTTTTTTACATATAAATACAGTAAAATGCACTTTAAACACTTTACCAGCCCTCAAAATTAAAATATACACAATTTCTCCACAGAAAAAAATGGTTTTCCATTACGTTAAACAACTTTTAAACTGACAGGAAAAAGCAGCATTCTTGTTTAAAAGTACCATACAGTCTCATGGCAGTCCTTTAAAAAACAAACTTCTAACTTTAAAATAACTTACCTGAACAGGAAAGTATTAATAAACAAACATTTTTTTTTAATGGAAGGTTTCCCCCAAAGGGAACTTATCTGCCCAGCAAAGGAATAGCACAAGCCAAGCATTGATCCTCGAAATCCTCAGGAGTGCAGTTTTCAGCGGCAGGAAAACTTTGAAAAGCTTGGCACCCAAACCTGTTTTTTCAGTCAGCACAGCTAAAACTGACTGACCACATGGAAGATGCCCTGAAAATCTGGAAGCTGGCTAGCTGTTATACACTATGCAGTACATAACCCATACTGCTAAGGCTACTGCAGCAATGATCGATATGAACATCGGGTTGTCTGACAGAACTCATGTACTTAAACTTCGCAAGTGTCACTTCTGGAAGCATAAATGTTACCAGTGGTCTACCACAGGGCACCCTGTTGATTCTTCTTCTATGTGGCATCTATATCTTAAACCTACAATCCAACACTTTAGGCCTATTGTTATCGAAGTTTGCAAATGACTGCAAATTGGGTGGTGTTATTCGATCTTCCACTAACACAATTGCTTCAACGTGGGTTATATCATGTTAACAACTGGTGCAAGGACAATGGTGTCAAATTAACTGTGAAAAAACATAACACAATTCACTTTGATAAGCAAAACATTTTCACATACAACATATGTGACCAGACTTCAAATCAGTCACCGTCATAAGGGACCTAGGTAATCTTATTGATAATTCCTTATCATTTGACCATCAGGTCTCCAAAGTAGTTCAGAAAGCCCCCTATCTGTCTCATCTAATTTCCAAAGGCATTTTTACTAGATACAAAAATATTCTTAATTCCCCTTTATTCATATCTCATTAGACCCATTACTGAATATAATGCACCTTCTGGCATGTATTAGTGTAAACATGCCACTCAACCTGAGGGACCTTAGAGATGAATAATTAAAAAGATCAGTGGCCTCAGAAGTCTTCATTATCTGGATAGAATGACAGCACTTTCTCTTTACTTAGTCTCTTATGGATTCCTACATGCGGACCTGTGCCTGGTTTTCGTGGCATGAAACATCCAGCTCTCTGACTTCCTATTCATTCAAATACCCACGTTTTATTTATTTTATTTTACATTTGTTGACCGGGCCAGTCTAACTGGATATATGTCCATTTTCAGTACAGGCCCGGGGAGAAAAGCTCCATGACACACAGATAAAAAAAACAGCAAATATCAAAAATAACATCAGTTGTATATACAAGGACATTTCTGGTTAATACAGAAATGATCAGAGAGGACAGAAATCAATAAAGTGAAAAATGCAGGTACAAATCAACATATAGATACAGTTTGTTTGTGTCCTTCGGCTTTTCCTGGTTAGGGGTCGCCACAGCGGAACTCCGGTCCGCTAATGATTGGTAGTGGATTTTTACGTACTGGGTTACCAGCCCTGACACACAACCTTCAATGAAGGCACGCCCCATTCACGTATGCCTCCACACAGAAGACGCTCTAGCTGAGAATCGAACGGGACAACGTCTTGCTATGAGGCGACAACACTACCGCAGCACCACCAGTACATAATGAAAAAAGGAGGAATACAGGTTAAAAAACATACAAGTACAGTACATAATAAAAAAATAGGCAGTTTAATGTTTAGTTATAGTAACAGTGAGTATTTTGAAATAAGTATCCAATGGGATAGAAATAATGAAAGACATAGCGAAAAGGTGAAAGAAATTGCTAGTAAGGAAGATAGAAGCGTTAACGACAAGAAAAGGGTAGGCAGAGCATATTTTAGACAGAATAGATAACTAGTCAGGTTTAGTACAAGGGCATAACCAGTGTGTTCTAAGGAAAAGTTTCAGTCTGTTTTTGAAGAGTTATATAGAGGAAAGTGAGGAAAGGTCGCTGGGTAGGAGATTCCAGAATTTTCCCACAGTATTAGAGAAGAGAGAATCTCCAGCCCTGTTCTTAGACTGAGATGTGTTAACTAGAAGTTTCTGAGATGAATCTAAGGACTTCAGCTTTATATAGGGGGTGATAATGTTAGATAGAATAGGAGTATCAGAGGGTTGATAAAGAGTCTTATGGGTAATGATTAGTTGGTGGTATTTAAGTAGATTCTGTAGTTCCAACCATTCTAGCTGGTTTAAATTAAAGTAATGGTGAGTCCTAAATGGGTTGCCACTAGCAAATTTGGCTATGCTATTATAGGAGGTTTCCAATTTATTGGGGTTGTTCTTAGATTAGTGAAAATGGATGCGGCATAGAGGAGTGCAGAGATTAGATGAGTGTGTGCAATAGTAGTTCTAGCTGTAGGTGATAGGAAAGGTTTAATTCTGTAGAGAGAGCCAAGTTTTTTGTTGACAGAATTTAAAGTGTTGTTGATGCGAAAGTCAAAGTTGAGGTTGTTGTCATTGGTAATACCAAGTAGCTTGGTAGTTGGGGTCAGGTGATATAATGGTACCATTAGTGGATGCAACTGAGAAATCTATGGGAGAGGACTTATTAGTAGGATTGAAAAGGAGAATTTTTATTTTGTTGGGGGTCAAGAGAAGACAACGGAGACTGAACCATTGTTCAACTGTGTTAAATACTTTTTGGGTAAGGGAGTGAAGTTCAGAGGTAGTTGTGGATGAGCATATAAGTGTGGAGTCATCTGTGTATTGTATATGCAAGTAGCCTGGGGGATTGCTAGATGAAGATCATTGATAAATATGGAGAACAGGAGAGGGGACCAAATATGGACCCTTGAGGGACACCGAGTTTAACTGGTAGGTGGGTAGATAAGAGTGTTGTGCCAAAGCACAGCCTGTTGTCTTTTATGTAAGTAGGATTGGAGCCATTTAATAGAGAGTGCATCTAAGGACAGAGATTTGAGGATATCAATAAGAATTTGATGACTTACCATGTTGAATGCTTTGGAAAGATCGATAAACAGTGCAGAGGAAAGCATATTACAGTTACGGTTTTTGTCAATACAGTCTGTAAAGGAAAGGAGGTCAGTGGTACTGCTATGGAAAGGTCCGAAACCATGTTGACAGCTAGAAAGTATGTTATTTTGGATTAGGTGGTCTAGCAATTGCCTATGGATGCATTTCTCCATGGTCTTTGCCAAAGGAGAAAGAAGGGCTATAGGACGGTAGTTGAAGAATTCGGTGGAGTTACCACCTTTATGAAGGGGGATGATATGGGAGACTTTCCAGATGCTAGGGATGTGACCTTCGCTAATAGTTCTATTGATCAGAATGGAGATGGGGTAAGCAGTTGACTTGGCAGATTTCTGCAGATATTCAGCAGGTAAAGGTGAAGTACACCTTCATCAACAGATATGTAAGGCAAGTTGGTGTAACACATTCATATCCCAATGCACAATTTACCTCCTGAACAAACTTCCACGACATGTCTAGCAGATTAGCACCCTTGCCACCTTCAAAGCAAGCCTAGACAAAGTGGTTGGGCAGCCTCAAATCCTCCCTCCATCTATCTTGCCTTACTCTTCTTGATATTGGAGGGAAATGTTGAACACATGGTTATGGCTAAGCTTGTAATGGCCTGACGGCCTACTACTTATCCATGAGTTGCATTTCTTACATTCAGTGAGATTCAGTCATACATAAAGTGCAAGGTCATGAATAGAATTAGATACAATCTGCACGACTATCAATCCCCTCAGCTGATCAGTTTGGACACTGCCTTATTATCTTGTGCAACTAACCAGAACAGGTACTTACAGCATAACACAAAGGCACACTCACATCAGCCCTCCAATGCTAGATACAAACAGATGTGCACAGAGCCACACACATGCACATAACTAGTGCCAGTTTACACTGCATCCATAATAAATCCATTTTATGCGGGTCTGAAAACCTTCACTGCTCAGTTCAATACAATCATGCTGTGAGCTAAATGAAAGTGGGCAACACATGCAGGGCTCTGCATTTTAACTGATCTTAACTATGCCTGAGAGTATTTGAAAGCTGCATATATTTTTAGAGGCCGCACCGCAAATGAGGAGGGGTAAGGCAGACCTCTGGATCTACTCCTACACATGTGCAACACCCAAACAATTAAGTATGAAACTAATCTGTAACTACCCAGGTAACGGTCTACAGTTAACAGACAGACAGTGCAAGGCACACACTGCACCATTTTTCCCTACACTACACTACTGACCTCAGAGTCTTAAGGGAGAAAGCCTTACTGGATAGGCATTGCTTCTCCTGTGAGAAAGCCTTGCCGGCAGTCAACTTCCGGTCACTACAGCAATGAGGAAGGGTCCAGCTAGTTACAAGCAATCTACCACACTGCTGCAGGGTGCCTTTTTTTTAAGCTGAGGCCCGTCTTTCTCTCTAGTGATACAGATGTGCAATGACACCAGCAAGTCTGCAAGCACACATCCGTGTGTGCAGCATGAGAATATAGCCACCCCCCTTTTAGACTTCTGAAGCACATATCATTTTACTACAAACAGCAAGGCTTGGGATGATATCACTGTGAAAGTGACATCCTGATCCCATGTGCAAAACGGGAAAAGGGTTCAGCATGGATGGGTGGATGGATGGAAGCACACCCCCATACTGCAAATAAATAGCGCAGAACCTTGACAAAAAAAGAAAAATAATAATAATAAAGGCAAGACTAGTTGTTTGAATATCATCTGGTAAAACCTATGAAGAAGAAAAAAGAATATTCAAAATATAATCTTCTACCACTCACGAGTCAAAAAGATGAAAGTGAGTGAATAACTCTGTAAATTCTAGACATGGGGTCCAATTTGAAAATCTCTAAAGATCAGAATTCAATGTCTCTATCTATGAAACAAGGCAGTAAATACTGTAATTAATGAATAAAGCATAGTTGTGTAAGACCTTACCATAACCTTAGATGTTCTTCTATTCTCATACTGCAGTATTCATAACAGTAGGGAGTTGCTGCCTGCAGCACCACCGTCCGGCCAGTATACCAAAGTCTTTGTTCCAGGACCAAAGACCAAAGTCTTTGTTACCACGGCCATAAACAGACATTGGGTATAAAAGTGACGCCTGCAAGCATCCTCATCAGAATGTTTTGCCGCATACAGTAGAGCTCCTGTGGGTTTAAAGGTGGGTCCTACTTGGAGACCCTTAGACTTACATGTAGGCCAGCCCCACAGTAGTAGGTAGACTGTATTGAGTGTGGAGGCTGGGGTGAGGTATGACTACGTCCCCACAGGTAGGACATGGTGTGACAGGAGAGAAAGAGGGGGCAGGTTGGTGGGACTGAATACTGCAACATTGAAGAGAAGGACACCTAAGGTTATTCTAAGTTCTTACACAACTATTCTATGTCCCTCAGTTTTCATGTTGCAGTATTCATAACAGTAGGGACAGTACCAGAGCTTTAGGTATAAACCTGGGTGGAGGAGTGGTTTCCGTGGTCAACGAGGCCTTGGAGGATTGACCTGGCAAACCCTTCTCTTGATCTGGAGGCCATGTCAAGCTTGTAGTGCTTGGTGAAAGTGTGGACCAAGGTCCAAGTGGCTGCTTCTAAAATGGAGAAGTCAATGCCTTTGAAAAAGGCAGAAGAGGAAGCAGCTACCCTGGTAGAGTGAGGTTTAACATGGCCCTGCAAGGATTTTCCATGCTGGGAGTAGCACAAGGTGATGGACTTAGAGATCGATGAGGAAATGGTCTGTTTGGAGACTGTCTTCCCTACGGCTTTGGGATGGAAGGAGATGAATAATTGGTCAGATTTTCTAATAGATTTGGTTTTGTCCAAGTAGTACCTGAGTTGCCTGTGTACATTCAAAGAATGAAGAGTCCTCTCTGAAGAGTTTTGGAAATGAGGATAGAAAACTGGTAGGTTAATGGTTTGATTTAATGAAAGTTCATTAACTACCTTGGGCATGAAGGAAGGGTTGGTCCTGAGAGCAGCTCTGTCCTTATGGAAAATAAGATAAGGAGAGGTAGCCATAAGGGCTTGTATCTCTGAAACCCTCCTGGCGGAGGTAAGGGCCACTAGCAGAACTGTTTTCAGGGTGCATAATTTCAGAGAAACTGAGTGAGCTGGTTCAAAAGGAGGTAAAGTTAGTTTTTCTAACATGAAACTGGGGTCCCTAGGAGGGGGAGTAGGTTTCCTGGGGGGTCTGATATGAAGGACTCCTTTTAGAAACAGCTTGACTTCTAGCCTAAATCCCAGAGGTGGTGAAATGGGCAGACAAGCAGAAATGGCAGATAAGTGGACTTTGAAATGGGCAGACAAGCAGAAATGGCAGATAAGTGGACTTTGATTGAAGAGTAAGTTAGTCCTGAGTGGAGTAGCTCACACAAACAGGACAGGACCATTGGTACAGGAATAAGCGGGTCCTGATTTTTCCTTTGACACCACTTGGAGAATCTGCGCCACTTTGCTACATAGTTTCTCCTGATAATGTTCTACAGGAGGCCAGAAAACCAAGTGAGTATGTCCTCTGAATATAGGTGTCTGTAAGGGATTAGAACCCTATCACCCATAAGGTCAGTTTCAAGTTGTTCACCTATGGGTGGAGTTGGAATCCCTTGTTCTCTGTGAGCAAGTGTAGTCGGTGAGGTAACTTGTGGTGATTGCCCTTGGCCACTAAGTGTAGGATGGAAAACCAATGCGGTCTTAGCCAAAACGGGGTCACCAATAGGATTTTGGGTTTGTCGTCCTGAATTTTCAGAAGGACTTTCTGAATTAGTGTGAAAGGAGGGAAGGTGTAAAGGTGCATTCCCTCCTAAGAAAAGGAGAATGCATCCACTTTCCAAGCTTATGGATGTGGATCCCTTGTGCAGAATTTGGACATCTGTTTGTTCTGGGGGGGGGGAGGCAAAGAGATCTGCTTGTGGAATACCCCACCTGTGTATCAGGTCCAGGAAAACCTCTCTGTGAAGCATACATTCATGAGAGGGGGCTGAGGCTCTGCTGAGTTTGTCTGCCATAACATTTTCTGTTGACAGGACGTACACTGCTACCAGGTGGACCTGGAGAGAAGATGCTAAGTTCTAAATCTGGATGGCCAGGCTGCATAGGGGATAGGACCTTGTCCCCCCTTGCTTGCTGATGTACTACAGGACTATCATATTGTCTGTGATTACTTTCAGAGTTCCTGGCAGGAGGGTAGATTGGAAGGTTAGAAGAGCTAGTAGTAATGCCCTCATTTCCTTGATGTTGATGTGGTCCTTTTGTCTTAGAGTGGACCATTTGCCTTGCACTGAAAATTGTTTCTGGTTTGTTAGGAGCACTGCACCCCACCCCTGGTCTGACACATCTGTGGAGAGTTGTTGTTGGGGGGGCTGGAACCTGTAGGTGGGTTCCTAGGTTGAGGTGCAGTGCTGACACCCACCACTGTACTTCCTTTTTTAGGCAGAGAAGTAGGGGAAGGGGCGAGTCCATGGGTTGGGAGTGTTGGCTCCATAGATATAGATTTTTTAGGACCCACTGGATTTTGCGCATGTGGAGTCTTACCAGAGGTAACATGGGTATCAAAGATGCCATGTGGCCTAACATCCTCAGGAATTCCCGTTCTGTCAAGGAGGAGTTGGTAAGGATCTGTGTAAAGTATAGACAAAGGTCTTTGATCCTTTGGTCTGGGATGAAGGCTTTCATGCTGTCTGTTCTGATCCTGCACCCCAAGAAAACTTAGTCCTGACAGGGGGTCAGATGAGATTTTTCTAGATTTAGGGGGAACCCTAGCTGAGTTAGGGTGGAAGACACCTGATGTAGGTAAAGTTGAAGCACTTGGTAGTCTTGATGAAGAATAAGCAGGTCATCTAAATATGGGTATATCTGTAAACCCAGAGTCCTGCAATGAAGGGGGCTAGGCACTTTGTGAACACTCGAGGGGCAATGGAGAGACCAAAGGGCAAGGCAGAGAAAAATGAAAATGGCAGGAGCCTATAGCAAAGCAGAGGTATTTCCTATAACTAGGGTGGATAGGAATGTGAAGGTAGGCATCCTTCAAATCCAGGGCTACCAGGAATGCTTGTGAGGGTATGAGTGGCAATAGAAGGGGTAAGGTAATCATTTTAGAGCTGGGAACTTTGAGGAAGAGGTTTAAGAAAGATAAGTCTAGGATTGACCTCCAAGGGCCGTCTTTCCTTGGTACAAGAAACATCCTGGAGTAAAAGCCTGTGTTTCTTTGTGGGGCGGGTACCTGTTCTATGGTACCCTAAGTTAGGAGTTGCTGAATGATGGTTGGAAATAGGTGGGTTTGGTTTTTTGGAAGTTCTGGAATACCTTGGAAAGGTGGAAGCATCCACCAATCCACCAAGTCATGAGATATACTCTCTGAATGATAAAGATGACCCATTGCTCTGCTGTGTTTATCTTCCAGGAGGGTAGGGAGAAGGTGAGACGAAGGGCTAAGGGTGTGTTTGGGTCTAAAGGAAGTGAGTCACAGTGGAGGTGGTCTGGATTGGTCAGACTGTATCTGAAAGGATGTAGAGGAGGAGCTGGTGAGAATTTTTCCTGGGTTGTCTACGTCCCTTTAATTGAGGACCTGTGTGAAAGGACTGCCTTCTAACAAAGGAGGGCTTCTGTGGGTAGTTTCTATGGTATCTGGGAAAAGGTGATACCAGAAGCTGTTTGAGATTTTGTAGTTCCTTTCCCTTTTCTTAAAGGGATTTGAGGAGCTCAGCAGAAGCCTGTCCAAAAAGGGCCTTATTGTCTAGGGGTGCGTCCAGTAACTTTGTCTGTAAATCCATGGGGAGAGGTTGAAGCCTTACCCAGGAGTATCACCTTAGAATACTGCAGGAGGGTACAGGCTTTGGATATGGTATCTAGGACATACCTAGCCATATGTGTTTGACAGTTGAGGGCCCTTACAGCCAGAGTAGAAGAGCTATACACTTTCTTCCCTAGTCTGTCCATGAATTTGTTATCTTTATCTGTTGGATAAAGAGCAGTAGAATGTAATTGTCTTGAAGATTTGTCAGCAGAGACAGCTATAACAGCTGGGTCTGCTGGAGGGTTTCTAAAGAGGTACTGGGTGTCTTGGGGGACCTTACAGAAATGGTCTCGGCATTTGGAATCTGGTGGTTGTGAGTCAGGAGAATGAGAAGCAGACAAAAAGGCATCCTGGAAGGCAGGTAATAAAGTGGGGACAGCAGAAGGGGATGGCTGTTCCATTTGTAAAAGGTAAAAGTACCTTTTCTTGGAATCAGAAGCCTGCCACTTAAAGTGTTCCCTCATGAGGGAAATAGTGTCCCCAAAGATGAATTCTTCTCCTGGAGACTCAGGAGAAAAGGAATCCACCTCCTCTGGGGTAATAAAATCATTGGGGGAGTCTATTTCATAAGAAAAGGATTCCTCAGAAGAAGAGTAATCTTCCTCAGATACCTATAAGGGTGGCTAAGGTGAGAAAGTGAGGGGAAGTTGTGAAAACACTTCCCAGCCAGGAACTAGTTGAGGTTCAGGGTGCTTAGTTTTTTGTTTTCTCTTCAAAGAGTAGATGGTGGAGAAAGCATCGAGGTGGACATCTGTTTAGTAGGAAGAGGAGGAGAAGGGCCTTCCAACTGAGTGAGTCGTGGTTCCCCTCTGCCATTAGGGCCTGATGGCTGATTAGCCTCAGCAGATGTACACATGGTTTCTGGCATCCCAGCATCCATTAAGGTTCCCGGGCCTGCTTTTGAAACCACCGTCTGGGCTTTCAAGTGCCTCAAGAACCTGCTTGGATGCCTGAAGTGCAGCTTGGGATTCCGGCCTAATTTTCTTAGCCTTCTTCCTTGGCTGCTCTTCAGACGGGCCTATCCCTCCTTCCATACCAAGTCCTCAGTGACATAGCCATTGATTCTCTAAATATAACTTGAGTACTGCGGGAAGGCTGCTCAAGAGTTTTGGGAAATGAAAGATTTGCAAATGGGGCAGGACGTATGGTCGTGGGCCTCACCTAAGCAAAATACACACTTCTCGTGCATGTCCTTGTGAGGAATTTGTCTCCCACAAGCACACTTCCCCTTTCTAGCTGACATGCAAGTCTAAACTGTAATAAAAAAAAACAAGGAAAATACCCAAAAGGGCACTTATCTGTATCGGTTGAAGAAGTGGTCATCTGGTATTGAATGGAATCATAACCAGTCATCTGAAGAAACGCGATCTGCTTACGGAACTGGCAAAAAGGAGTCCGACATTCAATGCGGCAGAAAAAGTCTGATGAGGTCGCGTGCAGACATCACTTTTATACCAAATGTCGGTTTATGACCCGTCACATGCACCCTCCTGGAAAAAAGACTTTGGTATACTGGCCAGACGGTGGCACTGCAGGCAGAAACTCCCCACTGTTATGAATACTGCAACATGAGAATAGAAGGATATCGGGTTTGACAATGACAAAGGACTTCCCCTGCTTCACGCCTGCCAGACATCAAGCCACTTTCACAGCAAACCACATTCACAACTGAGGTGAAAGCTTCAGTGTCCCTTCATTTCCCTCTGTGGCAAGAGCCACTTCAGCCCATTTACTCCTCTAATAATGAGTTGTCCAAGACATGATCAAACAGGAAGCCATGAAAGGATTTTCTACACAGGTCTATATTCCTGCCCTTTTGCTGGTGACACAGGCATCTGCATCAACATGGGAGTTATCAGTGCTATCATACAGAAGCATGCACACTCCCACGTGCATCCTGCCAGGGCTACCGGCATCCTGGCCTGGGTGGCCACAACGCCATAACCACACTCTTCCCAACAACCGAGTCAAAGCTTTTTGGTTATCACACTCTATTCAATCCTTAGCAGCACTGTAACCACACATAACCCCCCCCCCCACAGAAAAGGAAACCAGCAAAGAGACATTGCTTTCCCATCACCCCTCCCAACTAGGCTCTTCCAAACCAGTGACACTACAGAAACTCCAGTCTCCTACGGCACAGCAGAACTCTATCCTTCTGTACCACAAAGACTGGGATGATGAGACAATTTGAGCCCCTACAGAAGGGCAGTATAGAAAATCACTAATCAGATGTCAAGATGCATTTACATCAAACTCACAACATTAAGCAGTTGGAAGGTTGATCATAATTAACTGAGAAGGTTCAACTAATTTTTGTGTGGTTAAGGGTGAACTTACTAAGAAATATAAGATTTTAAATTTCAAACTTGGCAGTTAAAATGCAGCGACTATGAAATGGCTAATTCCCAACTCCGACCTGGAATGTCAAAAAGGCTAACTAACCATCATATTAGTGCAGACAGTTTCCATTGTACTCTAAAATTCTTGTATGCCAATCTGACAACACTAAAACACAGTGAGATGTCTTTTCCTTTCCACTGCACCCTTATGGTTATGTCTCCATATGGACAAGCTGTGAACATTGAGGCTTAATCAATCATCTGTCTCTTCCATACATCATCCATACAGAATTTATCATCAGAACATAAGATGATAGCGTGACTTAAAGGGTTCCATACTGCCCAGATGAAGGCACTGCGTCACCAGTTTCCTAAAGTCATATGCATCTAAAGGACTGTGTCGTCTTCTACCTTTCTTTATATATATTTGGTCATCTCTTGGCTTTCTGTTTGGTCAACAGTACTTCTACTTGGGGGTCAGCTGAAAGACAGCAAGGCACTGCACACTTGGATATCCAGCATTCAAGAAGTAATGCAATTCCCAGTATCTTAGTCCTTCCAACAGTGTCTCTCTCCCCAAACTAGATAAAGACAGCATTAATTCTGATGCTCACACACTGTGTAACCCCCAACTCTCAGGTCACCAAATGCGATATGACATCTGCATAGTAAACTTCAGATTGTGTACTAGAAGCAGCATTATAAATCACAATTAACAGCACGTACTGCTCATTGTAAGACCTGCAAATGACACTAACTCCTCCACTATTTGTCATTAATGTTGTGACTAGATTTTAACAGTATATATGAACATAGAAAGGTACTCACCCTCCAACTGGGTCCACAACAATGTCGCGAGGGCGATCAAGATTCTCCCAGATAAGCACAGTTCTCATGCTGCCATCTGCATTGGATACCTCAATTCTGTCTGTACCTGAGCAAAGAGACACAGAGATGAAAACAAGATATATTAACCATCAAGGAAGCAAGAAACTCTCAAACTAAAACATTTACTGAAATGCAACAAAATTCAGTTTTGCATTGATCGTCTGCATAACTGGGTAAACATATACATTTCAGGGATATCATGGCCCCTGTAAGTCTGTGAGTTGGTCTACAGTTGAACCTCAACTGGAAATTTTTAAAACATAGGCTTAGCTTGGTCATGAAGGCTGCAGTGAAGTTATCTGACTCTCCACAACAAACTCATTATGAAATGAGCAACCAATGAAAGATTTATTTTTATTTTCTTTTTTCTGTCTCTCCCTGCTCTGAAAGCTTACAAACCATACACAAGTTACATATACTCACTCTTTACCAACTGAAAGCTTTTTATCATCCCAACAACAGCATTACCAAATAACTTTCTGACAGACTGCTTTTTCCAGATCAACTCCCTTTAAGGCTACATAAAATTCTCAGTCTATTTTTTTTTTTTAATTTCTCACAAACCCTGGACCAAGTTTTCATTATTTAAACATGGCAGTTGTTTTTCCTGCCACTGAAAACAGATTAAAGACATGGCCTTCCTTTTGTGGTTAACAGCTGGCAAATGCCACCCCCCCCATAAAGCACAGCTATCCAATAGGAACGTAAATCTATTTGAGGCTACTCACAAACATCATAGCTGTCTGAACAACTGGATGGATCATTGTTGCAAGACATTAGTAAGACAAATGGTACTAGTCTACAGGATAAACATGGAAAGCCTCTCTAGCCCTAGGGTTGCTAGTTCATCTCCCAGCTATGGACATCAGTCAGACCTAGCAGCTCCAAACTGTGTTCCTTTTTTAAGCAACCTTAGTGCTTAAGACCGCCTCACTGTGTGGAATGCTCTGTGTTTCTTACACAATTGAAACTAATATTTTCTGCTTCACTTCTAATTTGGTGGGCTCCACTTTCTTTTCTCTGCTGCTTTCTAAATTTACCTGGAAAAGTGATGCACTCCTGTGGCTAGAACCATTCACACTTAAGAATCTTCCTGCAGGGAGAATACTTTTGATTAACATTTTCATGATCTCATCTAGTATTCTTTGTTCTCAAACTCGTATCCTTTATCCAATAATTTCCTGGCTTGCTTGCAGAAATGTCTATCATATGCAGCATATTCCACAGACTCTGCAATCATTTTGAGGTATGAGGCACATAAACCATCTTTGCGATTTCTGTGATGCGGTGGTGGTGCTGCGATAGCATTGTCGCCTCACAGACAGACGTTGCCCGCTCGATTCTCAGTTAGAGCGTCTTCTGTGTGGCGACATGCATGAATGGGCGTTCCTTCGCTGAAGGTTGTGCGTTAGGGCCCGGCAAGCCAGTACGTAAAAATCTACTGCCAATCATTAGCGGACCGGAGTTCCGCTGTGGCGACCCCTAACCGGGAAAAGCCGAAAGACACAAACAAACAAGACAAATGCACTTGTACCTAAAGTGTCCTCTCCTAGACAAGTCTGTGGAATCCACTATCAGCTTTTTCCTCTTAACTGGGTTTGCTCCTACCGTAAATAGAGGTGTCAAGCTGAATAAGAAGTTTTCAGCTGTTCAAATGACATCCAGCACGACTCAGTCTTTCTGTATCTCTCACAGTCTATTTCTCTGCCATACCACATCAACCTAATGCTATAAGGGCAAGGTATCTAATTGTATCACCCACCTAAATTCAATTACAACAAAGACAGGCTGGTCAGGAGAATGCAAGCTCATTTAACACACAACTAAAACGTCAGCTATCAAATCAGTCAATGGATCTGCTGCTGTATATCACCAGAATAAATGTTACTGTAATCTTCAGCCTGCCGTATCATCAAATAGTTTTGCTTCACTCAGAATCCTACGCCCCACAAATGGTTTTCATAAACACCTAACAGTTTTACTAGAATCTCCCAGCCATATACATAAGTTTGACATGGCTCAACCCCACCTCTACACTTCTGACAAACATTATGACAGACATATGTATACAATTATCTATGAACCCACTTTATACTGCACTTTAACTACAAGATTAGCAATTTCTGCATTACCTATTTCCTTCTCTCATCTCCATTTCTTTGAATTTCTAAATACTAATCACATGATTTATTTGACAAACCCACTAATACACCTCTTCAAATGTTCATATACTTGTGCTTAATTATCTTTCATGCTGTAGTAGTTGCCTTTTTTCATATGAATGTAATTCAATTAGCATATTGTTAATGCATATTACTTAATGTCTGTTTAACAATGTTTGTAATTTAAGAGTTTTTCTCCCCAGTCCTCTGCTGAAAAGATGTTTATTGACTAAACATAGTCAGAAAAACCCAGTAAAGAAAAGCAAAATAAAATAAAAGAGAGGATTATGAAGTCAAACACCAGCTTTATTTCCCTAGATGGGAATGACTAAAGCAAATACACTGCCTATTCCAAAGTGATAACAGGCAACCTTGGCAAAAGCAGGTGTATACACACCTTGTGTACGAGTCAAAATCTATGCTGAAGGCATGAAATGTATAATCAAGTGCACCTCCTTAAACATCACTGTTATTGCCATACGTGCTAAAACAATCAAGATGACATATTACATAATATTTCTTTTTCCAGCAACAAAATGGAAAATTTCCTCTATGTATGTTGTGATACCAGCACTATTAAAAAGAAAAAAAAATGAAGAGAAAAAATAGATGAAGTAAAAGGCAACTGGAAAAAGATAAAAGAATGATTATCTGCAGTGTTGGGAACAAAAAAACTCTTGCAAAAAGATCTCTTTTCCAACTCTTATAAGTTCGTTCAGTGATCAGTGGTGATTACACAACTGATCAATGCATAATGATTATCCTAAGCGGAGGTTTTGGGCTACTGAACATAATGATTACCAAAACTGAACTCAACAGTGTGTCTCAGGCCGAATATTTATTCTGTCAGTGTTACAAGATACACAGCACTACAAGACTCTACTAATGGTGTCTTGTGACAAATTTTTATTCTATAACATTATAAGTACACATCATGTAATGACATGCACCCTTGCTTATGATTCAATGACCTAGACGCCTCAACAAATTCTTCTGTAAGTGCATTGGATTCTATCAGGACCATCTGCATACTGCTGACATTCATTAAACTACATCCAGAGGCAGAAGCACTTCAGAAAAGCAATGGCTGCAACACTATTGAGCACCATATGCCTACAAAAGTTAGTCTGCAAAAAAGTACTCTAATTCTGTTTTCCTCCATGAACATTGTTTTGTCAGTGGATCAGTAAAACACACTTTTTTTTATTATGCCTTCCTCAATGCAAGTACCACCCACCTAAGTAATTGCATGTTAGAAAACATCTTATCTGTAAAACATTGTTAAAGCAGAGAGTAAGCCTTATTCAATGAGCTTCACTCCATACTGTCGTTTACTGCCTTCCAGTTTTAATAAATGCCTTTTCTACAGACTACAATGGCAATCAGTGCCAGTACTACCCTAAAGTCAGACAAGCTTCTTTATTTCTAATTATATTGTTTATTTTGAATTTCAATTCACAAATATTTCTTCCCTCCACAGTCAGCTCATGGCATAGAACTTCTGGGGCTGCAGCCATCCAAAAATCAAAAGAAAAAAAATACTTTTTCAGCTGCCTTTGTTTCTGTTTATTTTTTTTTTCTTAAAAATGACAGAAAACTTTCCCATTTTAGGACTTGGACCTGCTGACAGTTGAAGTTCCAATTTCTATAAAGAAAAAAAAAAGTCAGTTGAGTTAGCTGTGCTATCTTTCAACAGCCCAGCCTTACACTTTCATATAGAATAAAGTGATTATGCTATAATCCAGGTCCTCCAGCCACTTCAGGGACATAAAAATGGTATTTGAATGGGGTCTGTTTGGGCTAGCAGATGAGGCACAGAGAAGTTTTTTCACACTGCTCAAGCTTCTTCAGGTAAATAAGACAAGCTGAGTCAAAACTGAAAGAACTTAACTGTTGTAGATGGACTCTTGACTGAACAAGGATGTGATGTTTTTGTTTTATTTACTTTTTAATTAAATAGTACACAGAGCAGTCTTTTGATGCACCACCGACAGCCGGCAAGGCAGGACATTACAGTATGCACTTTTTAAAATGTAACTGGGTGTGCACATATATGTGTGCCTGTGGTCGTGCATGTGTCTGTGGATGCTTGCATGCATGCAGATGGGGTGGTAGTAACTTGCACTGTATGGGTCTGAAAGCAATGAGCTAACATATATTACTGTGTTGGCCATTATTTAAGTAGTCTTTTACTTGATCACAGACATCTGAGATGCACAGAGTCAAAATGGAAGTAACTGGTGTATGTTCAGGGTTGCAATGGATTATAATAAATACATCTGTCAGAAATGAGCTGAAATATATTACTGACACATTGTTTTTATTAATTCACTTAAGCACAATCAGACATCTGTGGTGTTTACAGTTATTCAAGTTTCTGTAAAAGGTGGACAAGTGCATGTGTGAGAACTGTACAGGATTTCACTGTATGTGTTTGACAGCAAAATGTTTGAATTAATACACAAGTAGTAGTACATTTCTTCACTTGATCGCAATCACACATCTGAGGTGCACAGTCAATACAGCGTCTGTAACTAGTGGGTCCATCTATGTTCATATGTGCATACCAGTGGGATTCAGTTAATTGCACTGTATGCATCTGGCAGCAAAAAACTGAAATATATTACTGTGGCTTTTACATATGTATATATTCATGCATCTGATCAGATAACTAAGGTGTACACACAGACAAAACAGCAGCAAGTACTGGGGGTTGCAATGAGTTGTACTGTATGCATCTGCAGCAACAAGCAAAAGTATAGTACTTTGGGTATTAGTTATGATCAGAATTGGACAACTGAGGTGCACAGAATCAAAAACATAGCAGCAACTAGTGAGCTAAAAAGCAGTCTGTGGATCTAACTGAATGACCATGCCATCACTTAATCATATTTAAGTAGTAGGCACTGGAAGTGTACTTTTTAGTAGAATAAGATGAAATGACTCCTGCTTTCATCTGATCACAATTAAGGAGCAATTACCTGGCTTGGCAAGGCTAGTGCTATGGCTCAGTAAAACAAGCTAAGGGAGTGTCATGCTGAGTGGTGTTTGCAGAGACTGTACTAAGAACTGTAGCAGGACTATGCTTGTGGGTGGGTTTGGTATCACTGCCACATTGGGGTGAAGGTAAGATGTTCTAGACTAAGTCTCACTGCATTCAGTTGATAATATTTCAGCATGCAGAGGGGTACAGGCTATTTTATAAGTCAGCCCATCTTTCTGAATGACTACTACATTTCTCTCATCTTCTTACCTCCCATGCCACTTGTTCTGCTTGCGGCGGGGGGGAGGTGTTGCCTGGTTACCCTTCCTGACAAGGTTACAACTCGATGCAGAGATGGACCAAGACTGAGTTTGGGATCATGGGGGATGCTGTATCAATAGAGAAGTTTATTCCAACTCCAAGTTCAAGGATGTGCCCAAAGGAGAGTATGCATGCTCACCTATAACCCCCAAAGAAGACAAGACACTGTCTTGAAATGGATGTGGTTTGTCTTCGAAGTACTGCTCATACTACATAACCCTCAGTACAGCCTCTATACCAGCTTTAATTCAAAAACAAAATCACTATCTGGTAAATGTGTAACATGGCCATTGGTCCGCAGGCCACAAGTGTCTTTCCTATTTTCAGGAAGTACTTAAAATGCTGATGTAGAGCAGTCTTCTACAGTTATAACTGTTAGAGGGAATCTTCGCTTAGCTATGGGAGAGTCACCAATCAGCATTAGCAAACACAGGTACACAACATAAGAGGATTTTTAATTTTCTTCAAGTCCAAGTAAATCATTACTATTTCTGCTCCTCTGAAACAAACCATACAGCTAAGTATCCTTTGTGGAGCTATTCATTCACCTTTGTTTCTAACAGGAACCCTCACATACTCAACCTGATTCTCTAAGCCAGTTAATGCAAAATCTGATCAAACCAGTCTTACTTGATTAAATGAGGGACTGCCATTTTTCCTTTATTGGTCTGTTCCATTACTGCCCAAAATATTACCCATATTATCTTAAATTCTACCTGATACTGCTTGGGAGCTAATATATTTTACTGGTAAGGAGGAAGGCAGGCAAGATTTCAGCTTGCTGGAAATGTTGTTGGAAAAGGACATTAGTGCCTATCTCTGACAAATGGCTTCTTTCATCTATGGCATGTAAATGACATGGCCCAGTGAGTGTGCTGTGTAAGAGATCTACTAGTATCACTGAGGCAGCACGACTTACAGTTGCCTAGCAACTAATCACTCAGAAGTTGCATAACATACAGCCACATCCTGTAACTACTAATGAAGACAATTTATCGAAAAATACAGAATCCTGCTGTGTTAATTTTACCTGCATCTGTCCAGTAAAGCTTGTGCGTTACCCAGTCAATAGCCAGTCCTGCTGGACTCTCAAGGCTAGAATCCACCACAATCTGAATACAATGAAACAAAAGAAAATTTAAGTACAACTCATACAGTCAGTAACCAACATTAATGCCTTTCCCAATATAAATAATACAATACAGTGTCTTGAAAACATCCACTATTACTACTATCATCATCACTATTTACATTCAAAATAACATCTACATTTAGCATCATTCACATCTCGCCAGCTATAGTTATTCAAGGCTATTTGGTGTATTTTTATGGCACCTTAAGGTGCTACTGGACCACATATATAAAGACTCATTGAGGATACACACAGAGTTGTAGAGTGGCTCTCGGGAAAAGCAGCCTTCTAAACTAGGATCTAAGAAACTGCATAACCATTATTCAGGGATTTGTGAATAGAAATGTGGAGTGAGTACACTGGCAGATAAGAACCACTTAGCTCGTAAAATCTGCCCCTTTGTCTGTCACCGCCAGGGGCAAGTTCTTCTCCCAAGTAAGGGGAGTATGGGAAACTCCTGGAAAAAATATTTTTTGTTTGGGTGTCACAGTTGCTCATAAACTGAGCAGCTAGAGTAAATGAATTCCAAGCAGCTTCTGTAACCACTCTTGTGGGATGGAATTTTGGGTGAAACGAGCATGCAACATCTAATTCTTAAAGATGGGATATGATGGTTAATGTGTGCGATTGTAACTATGACAGATGGAATTTTGGGTGAAACGAGCATGCAACATCTAATTCTTAAAGATGGGATATGATGGTTAATGTGTGCGATTGTAACTATGACAGATGGAATTTTGGGTGAAACGAGCATGCAACATCTAATTCTTAAAGATGGGATATGATGGTTAATGTGTGCGATTGTAACTATGGCAGATGGAATTTTGGGTGAAACGAGCATGCAACATCTAATTCTTAAAGATGGGATATGATGGCTAATGTGTGCGATTGTAACTATGACAGATGGAATTTTGGGTGAAACGAGCATGCAACATCTAATTCTTAAAGATGGGATATGATGGTTAATGTGTGCAATTGTAACTATGACAGACAGCACAATGCAATGCAGAAATATTTATCCAAAGAAAAATAAATTCAGTCTGAAAAACAAATTGCTCCACTAGCCTGACTGCTGGCTCTTAGAGATATTTGAGAGTCTTATTACACAGATGAACGCTATTAGTTCAGTTATGAATTGTGTCATCAGAAGCAGCATGCACTGAAGAATCCTAGAGTAAATGTGGACAAGAAATGTGGGAAATAATTAATAACCTTTTAGAAAGCACTGCAGCTGCACATTACAGATGCCCCCTAGAAAATATATCATTTTAGTGTGGTCCACAAATCAGATCTAAATGATGGAGAGACCTGTTTGCCATCTGAACAGGTGAAAGTGACCCTACTGGAATTTGGAAAAATACAAACTGATGATCCCTGCAGACTGTGATGTAGCATGCATTTTTATAATATAGCACCTGGAGTCAAGGGCCTGAGATTGTGAGTTTGCAGGCTGACACAGGAAATGGACAATGTCTACATTCAAGATCTTTTTACTCAGAGGATTTTAAAAAAAACAACATGAGAACTTTAAATCTTCTTTTATCACTCCCACACTTAAACAAGTATCTGGTGTGTGCAACAGGTGCCACAACTTGGTTAGATGGTCAGAGGTTTTTAATTCATTAGGATTTGGAAAACCAGTACAGATAGATCAACACAAAATATTGGAATGCGTTATACTAATATGTGCCCCCAAGAAACTGATACCAGCAATCACAGTTTAACAAATTTCAAACCAGACATACTAGCACACCAAACATCGGTACAAATTAATAATGGCTTGGACTACCTTGCTGCTCTATGTTGGTAAATGAGGGAAAGAAACAAGCTAAGGAAAGGCCATTAATGAGGCTTCTGGAGAGTCAAAGCACAGTACTGACATCTGCTCAAAAGAGAACAAGCAGAAGAGTTGTAAGTGCGAGGAAACCAGTAAAATATCTCACCTAGTACTGCAGCTGACACTACTTTTTTAGCAGTATCAGTGACTTCAACATTACTCCTTTATGACAAAATTAAATCAAGCACATAATCTGTGAGTACTGGGGAACGGGTAGCAAATGCAATGAATAAGATGAAAGTGTGCAGAGAGAGAAGGGTATTCTCATTCAGAAATACAAATCCCATTAATCCCACGTTTAACGTACCCTTTTTAGTAATGGCTGAACACTGGATTCATCCCTAGTGAGTGGCAAACAGCAACAGTGGTTTCAGTTCAGAAATGTGAGGATAAATTTCTGTGCTAGTAATTGCCAGTTCTACTTGTCAAACTTACTAGTTTGTAAAGTATGGATCTGATATAGCATGGTTTTATAACTGGACACACGTGCCGTCCTAATTTATCACAATTTTATAACAATGTGATTCAATCAATAAAATGACTTAACTGTAGATGTTATTTACCTTGACTTTGTCAAGGCTTTTAATTCAGTTACTCATAAACCAATTATTCAAAAGTTGGTATCCACTGACTTCAACAATTACATAGTAAGAATAAATGAGATGGACCAATAAATGCCTGTGTAACTGAGAATGTATGGAGAAGTTATTTCAATTGGTCTCCAGCTTACGACTGGTTAATCAAGGAGTTCCACAGTATTTGGTCTATTTTTTATATCATCTATGCCATCTTCATGTTCAACTTGGATTGACAAGTTTGCTGCAAAGTTAGGTGCGACCATCACTGCTTTGGACAATCATAAAATTCTCCAGAAAACTTTAAATTTACTACATATATAGGCAACTCAAAACAGCATCATGTTTAATGCAAAAAAAAAAAACCTAAAAAACGTAATCATACATTTTGGTTACATGACTCCAGAATATCCTTATTCCATCAATAATACTGTTTTACATAAAGTTATACATTAAGGGACAAACATGAGAATATTGCTAGATGACAGGAGAATGTAAATTTAATTCTACAGGCTACAACTTTATCATTAGAGCCATATTACAGAGTAACAGCTAGGTATTAGCCTTCCACAATCCCATTACAGAAGTCACTATTGTGACCTCAGCTTGAGTACTGTGTCACTAAGTATAATGTGGCCTGGAAAGAATCCTGTTGGCATGTTTACTATGCTAAGAAAATAAAAAACGTATCTTTGCTGTTCATATTTGTACAGTTTAGGGATGATGAGACTACCCCTCTGTGTGTTAAAAGCTGATTAAGGGTAATAACATTTGATATAATTACCCTGTGTGTGTTACAGGCTGATTAAGGGTAATAACATTATGGATTAAAATGTCTCTTGGCAGTAACTGGGGGGTATCAACTTCTCCAACCATTCTGCAAAAACACAGTCATTTATTATTTATTAACACTGAAAAGTTTACCACTGTTTATAAAGGATGATGTGACATGGTTTGAGTTGGAAGACTTCAGAATCCTGTGCCACTTTTTCAGACAATTTAAGCCTCTGTTAGATGAGTGGTTCTAAAGTTCTAAACGATATGTAATTTAACCAGCCAGAATGCAGACTCTTGGTAATCTTACATAACACGAGGCTGTGCAACTGTTAGTAATTAACACTGCAGAACTGTAAATATGGTTCCACCAAGGGAAAACAGCAGGCTGTGGACTGGAAAATCACTTCCGTATGTAAAGGAATCTCTCCAAAAAGCATGTGAATTCTAACTACATATGAAACTTCTGGGTGTAAAAAGGGCACTTCTATTTGGTACAGTTTTAAAATATTTTGTTTAAATTTCCTATAAGGCAACTTTGTGTCATTTCATCCAAGGAAGCTGATGTTGTAATAAGCTACTTCCACTGCAAACAGCTGTGTTAAAGCATACCTAGAAAAGCCCTCAAGTCCACAAGTAATTTAAAGCAACAAGCAAAGAAGAAACCAACAGCAGTGATCAGATGTACAATGTACAGCCGATGTTATTTTAGGAATGTTACACATGTTCTCTATATCAGATCACTTTAGAAAAACTAGAAATTTAACCTTGGGGCTTAAACTTTTTATAATTTTGATGAAAATCACTGACTTAAGACTTGACCTTACATACACACAGATTTACATTAAATTATGCTATTATATTTGTATGAGAAAAGCTGTATATGATAACATATTTTTGAGCTGTTTACAGAGCTAAAGATAACTTTACTGTAGAATTTCTCTTCTCATAAACGGGAAGAGACTAGAGCATGACAAATCAAGACAAGCAGCCATAGAGTTTTAGCTATCCGTAAAATTTTGTAAGTAGGAGACTGTGAGAGTAAACTAGACTATGTCAGCCCTGTAGCACAGATAGATAAATCCCTGGCTGCATATCAGACTATTTTGAGCACTTTTTGCCCCATCCATACCTATCAACCATCAAGCCAACCAAAATCAGATTCTACCCATTTGTTCACCCTTTCTCATTCTAAGGAATTACCTCAGTGCATTAACGGGTTGGCAGCCATCTAGAGAGATGATACAGCTAGCCATGGTCTTTGCTTGTGCCTTCATTAGTACATCCAGAAATGAGGGAGTTTGTACGGCCAAACTCTGAACAGGCAGGGAGCCACAGTGCCTTCTCCCTACAACTGCATGCTTCTGTACACTCATCATTGAAAGCTACTACCAAGTGGTGACTTGGTGAACTGAATTCACACCCCCAGGATGTGTAGTGCAGTGCTGTCCATCCTCCAAAGGAGTGCAGCTCTATTTGTTCTGCTCTACCACCCTAACTCTGTCAAATGCCAGAATCTCTAATTAATCTCAGTTCTATAACACTGGAAATGTCTGTAAATGATCAGGGTTTTTAACTACCGACCTTGGAGCTTGAGAGGCTAATGACAACATAAAGAGGAATAATGCAGAAATCTTTGCTTACCTTTTTCAGGGTGGAGTTTACAAAGGCTTATCAGGGGGGCATGCTTGGGTAAATTATTCCGTGATGATACTGGAGATGGGATGAGAGTTAATTGCTGAGGTAATAATAATACTATTGTTAATAATAATAACAATAATAATCCCTTATCTGTTAACCAGGTAGGCTTAATGGACACACAGCCCTTTTTCTGGGGCGACCCAAGAGAAATACCTGGTTAAGTGACTTGCTTGAGATCGCACAATAGACAAACCAGGGATAAGGAAATCAAACCCTGTACCACAGAGCTATAGCTCACAATCTTAACCTCTTAGCCAAATGCACCATAAGGTGCACCACAGGTAGGGGCATGCCACTGTGTAGGTGGGGGTGGGTTCCTTACATCATCACTGCATGCCCACCTACAGTCCATAAAACTACTATGCTAGGGGTTGGTCAGGACATATATCGGAAAAACCCAAAGTAAGCAACACAAACAATGCTGCAGCTGGTCTTGCACTCTCCATACCCCCCTAGTAACATATCCTACCACAAAAGGGATTGTGACTCCACGTGAGGAGGAGGGTTAGTACCAGGAGTGGAGGGTGCGGACAAAAAATAGCAGCTGCTGTTTAATCTGTAGTTTTAGGGATAAAAAACACACAGAACCATTTGTAAGGTCTGGTTTCTAAACTTAGGATGCTGTGCAGACATCTTGCCCCATCTGCAAAACTATTTTTTTAACACATGATATTGTGGTTAGCTGTGCAGTTCCGTAACTTACCAAACTACATTATGGACATTCACCTTAAAGCACCACACAGTTCAATGTTCTGAACTCACAGTTTGGGCCTGCAATTGTATAGACATCATTATTGCTCCCATCTTAAACCATCTACAAAGATCCAATCAATGATCTATCATAAGTCTGGCTACCCTCCAGGCAAGTATGACTGGACATGCATGTAACATCAGGTCTGGTGCGCGCAGACGTCACTTTTATGGCCCACGTTCTGCTGGCTATGTCAGATGTCCCACACACCATACAGTGACTGAAATCTTTTGTATACTGGCCGGATGTTCTGGTAGGAAGAGTAGAAAACCCATCTGTACAGAATACTGCAACATGTCAACAGGAGGACATCTATAACAGGCCTAATGCCCACTAAAGGTCTGGAGTGTTGTAAAGAACTCATTTTAGCAATATGAAAAGGTAATGTATGACTGAATGAGAAGCCTGACCCCTAGTCATTTATTTATTTATTGACATTTAATTATCAGGAAAGTCTGACTGGGTAGAAGCCCATTTTCAGCTGAGGCCCGGGGAGAAAAGCTCCAAATTATTACAAAACATTTTAAGAACAATAATTTTACAATCCTCAGAAATAAAACAAAAACATCTGCAGTTTAAATAATTATAAAAAATTAGACATAATAAAAAACATTGGTTAAAATCAATACAAGGTATATGACAACTATTTAATATTTATAGAAATTTTAGACAGTTTGCAGAGAAAGTGAAGGTAAGTTAGTCTAATGCAAATTGGAATTGCAATATGAAGTGAGGGAAAACAGGTTTATGATATACTTAGAGAGAAAGTCAGGGAAGAGAATTAGATAGCAGTAAGGAAGTGAAGGGAGAGTAAGGCAGTATAAAGAATGAAAAGGTACTTGTATACATTTAGGGATATAGTTTATCCTGGTTTTGAGCAAGAACTCAGCCAGATTTTAGCTAGGAGTCTGTCCGAGTGTTTTTTGAAAGATGGGAGAGAGGGTATAGACCTGATGGATACAGGTAAGGAGTTCCAGGCCTTAGCAACCCTGTACGAGTACAGACAATGCCCAGCAGATATGCTAGGTTTGTAGACAGGAGTTTTTGGTCATTGGATTGCAATGACCAACTGGGAACATAGTTGTGTAGAATGCTTTTTATTGCTGGACAGGCAGATGGATGCTGGATAATTTTATAGATGGTAAGAAGTGCATATGTTAGTTTATGTGGCAGTTCTAACCAATTTAGGCTTTTCAGTGCTACACAGTGCTGGGTTCTGAAAGGGTATGTGCTGCAAATTTAGCAACATTGTTATAGCATTGTTCAAGTTTTAATTTTTGTGAAACCTAGAGGTTAGTAAGGATGGGAATGCCATAAAGAAGAGTTGGGAGGAGACAAGTAGTGGTAAGTGTAGTTTTAGTTGCGTTGACGAGAAAGGTTTTGGCTTTGTAAAGCATCCCAAGTTTTTGACGAGTTTTTCTGATCCAATTTGGTATATGCTGGTCAAATGTAAGATTACAATCGACTATCATTCCTAATAGTTTGTTATGAGAAGTGACTTCAGTGGTTGTATTATCAAGATGGAGGACTTTAAATTTTGTTTTTTCATGAGACAAGAATCTGGAGAAAAAAGTAGTAGTTTGGTCTTTTCTTGGGTTGAGCATGAGTTGAGTTACAAAGCCGTTTCAGTGTCTGTTAAAGCTTCCTGAGTATTTATTTGGAGGTGCACTATGTTGTCAGATGTGCAAATGAGAGTGGAATCATCTGTGTATTGTATTAGAGTCGTCTGTTTTGTGGAAGTATAGAGGGTGTTGGTGAAAATCTTAAAGAGGAATGGACCAAGGACAGATCCTTGTGGTACACCACTGGTGACTGGGAGGTAAGGAGGGAGCATGGAGTGCCATGTTACTGACTAATACCTCTTGGACAGGCAGCTTTTGAACCACAGAAGGGTGAGCTGAAAGAGACCTAATGAAGACATCTGAAGTACAAGTTTGCTGTGACAAACTGTGTCAAATGCTTTAGACATGTCTAGAAATAAGAGTCTAGTTTGCCATTATCTCTGACAGTATCTACATAGGCTATTAGGGTAGTGCCAGTATTATGGGAAAGACAGAAGCCATGTTGTGTAGGGATAGGACTTCTTCCTGCAGGAGATAGTTCAGCAATTGTTTTTAAATACATTTTTCAAGTATTTTGGTGAGGGGAGATAAGACTGCAACAAGTCTAAGGTTATTAATGTCTGCTGAATTTCCTCCTTTGTGCAGAAGGATAATGTGAGATCTTCTCCAGACAGAGGGAGCATTAGATTCTTGGACTGATCTATTTATAAGGATTGAGAAAGAATAGGCAATGCTATTGGTTGCTATTTTTAGGTATTCACTTGAAAGGTCATCAGCTTAAGAAGAACATGGTTTAAGTTTGAGTAGTTTTAAATAGGATGTGGGCAAAGGTTTGAAGGTGAAATTGGATGTGGTGATACATGACTGCTCGGCAGGGTTGGGATTAGATGTTAAGAAATCTTTCGTCAGAGATGTTATACTATCTACAAAATAAGAGTTGAATCGTATTGCAGTTTTGAGTGGTGAGTTAGCGGGAAGAGGGGTTTGAGTTGAATTTTTGGCCGGGATGAAAGATTTCTTTAATGGGTATACATTTTTTTAAGGTTTTGTTTAGTATTTTTCACAAAGTTATTACTGTATAGTTTTTTGTCTTCATTTCTTTGGTTTTTAATATGACTGCAAAACATTCTGAAATTGTCAAGATATTGAGGTGTTTTATATTTCTGCCACTGTTTTCATGCTTTTTCTGTATCCTGCATGAACATTCTACTCTTTCTGGATAGACAAATTGCATTATGTATTTTCAGTATCTTCCTTCTAGGAGGTGCAAGGCTATTTAGGATATTTAGAAAACTTGTACTGAATTCAATTACAGCACCATCAAGGGGGAGAATATTTAGAAAGTTCCAATTAACAGATGATAGTGTAGTAATGAACATTTCTGGGTCAAACTTGGAAAGGCTACATGTTGTTATATAAATATGCTGTTTAACTGGACGTGTGAGATGTCTAGTTGTGTAGACTGGGAGATGATTAATGAGAGAGTTTGACATTGTACCGGTGGTGGTGTATTTGTTAGGGTCTGACACTAGGATCCAGTCTAACAGAAAATTTGATGTCTTGCTATAATGTGTGGGGCTATTAATTAGTTGTGTGAAACCATGCAAGTTCATGCTAGAAGTAGGGGAGTTACAGTTTATATCCAACTGACATTCACATCAGGTAGTCATATTTTCTTTTGGAAATGTTATGGATATCCACTGTGGTACATCTTCCAGTATAGCTGTATTGTTGCTAGGAGGGGGATGTAAAGGACAGTAATACATATTTGTTTATAACTGTTTATTTTCAGGAAAGCAATAAGAAGCTCTGCTGAACTGAATTTTGGTATTGGTTTGCTGTAATGGGAAATGTGGTAGGTGTTGGGAAATATTAAAGCAATACCACCACCTTTCCTTTTTATGCGATCATTATGGATATTATAGCTGGGAGGTACAACTTTGGAGTTGTTTATGCTGGGTTTTAGCCAAGTTTCAGCAACAGCGAGAACATCCAGCTTATATTAAATAATCTAGGCACATACTTCAACAGTTTTATTTCTTATACTTCTAACATTTACTGCAGCCAAAAATTAGATCACCAAGGTTGGGAATTGGCTGTTGTTGGGTTACAGAACTGTGTGGAAGGTCAGGTCAATTTATAACTGACAGCAATTAGTTTCTATCCAGAAGAAAGCGATTAACAAAGAGAAGCAAGTAAAACAGGTTGTCTGTCATTTCCTGAGACTAAATAACTAGCATATGCAGTAAAGCCTACTGCTCAAGCCAAAAGCGAACAGTGGCCAACTTAGTATGAGATCCTTAGAGTGCACAGAATATTTCACAGAGACTTTCACTCACAGAGCAGGAATATATTTAACTGATGAAAGTTAACACGCAGCAAGGTTCTTCATCATATATACACTTACATTAAACACTGACATAATTCTCAATAAACAAGTAGGTGTAGGGCCTTGTGGCAGAGTTCCTGCAATATTGAGGTCAGATGCAATGACCACAGGCTCTACTCTATGAAGGAAGATAGTAACAGAGTATAACAGGAGACAACACTCGCACAACAGACAACTGGACTACCAGTTTCCAGAAAGCGCAAACCCCAGCCTTTAAAACAAACACAAATACAGTACAGATTTCATGACAAGCGCCACCTTAGTCTTTTGTGAAAATAACTGACAGAATCCAGAAAGGAACTATGAAATGAAATGTGGGGCACAGCCTCTTTGGCATGCAGACATCAAAACTATAGGCATTTACTGGGCATTGGGCATCTCAGGATGGCAAGTAGACCAACATCCACAATAAGGAGTTGAAAGGATCCCACAATACTTCAGGACCCCAGAATTCTAGACAGGGATATTTTGAGATTCCAACAAAGGACTTCACTTCTACGACTTTCACAGTAGTTGCAACACTTACAGCATGCCATCTCCCCATTATTCATGGCGTATGACTGTCAGGATTACACAAGAGTTCCTTCCAACTCCTCCTTCCGGTTTTCCTCAGAGAAAAGCCATTTCATATTTATGAATATGTAAAGAGATGGAATATAAAAGGCTCATAAGAATGGCCTACCACTCAGTTATAGGAGAACACAGGCTTAGTGCTAATGCACTGACGTGTCAGTCAGGCTAGTTCTCGGGCTCCAAACATCGACAGTAATCATGAGATCACAAAGCAGACAGCCATGGAAAACAAACTATGTAAATGCCACAGCATGTCCTACCAATGTTATACTTAATGACACAAAACTGGAAAGTATACACCCAGATCTAATGCAGAAAGAGAACAGTGAATCAGCAATATTTGCTGTATTGCCATAGACAAAAGAGGATGTGATGAAAGAGCAGAAAAACAGGAACACTCAGAAAAACCTGACAGGATCTCAAGGCACTGAAGACATGCTTTCAATTTTTTTCCAAATAATGTTTCCTGAATCATAAATATATAATGAAAGCTTACAGCAAGTGGTATAGTTTTAGAACCACTAAGAATCACTGCAGGGCACAGACAGGATCCCTTATTTTTTAGCCTTAGGAACACAAAACATGGTGTTGAATTCTAATTAAGAATAAAAGTGAGCTGAGTGCATTAGACAGGTATTGTGTTACATGTAACCATTTTGACAGATTTTTGTTTTATGTAGTGGATCAGGAAGTTTTACATGTAGGGACAGTGATGGTAACACTACTTTGGAGTTACAAGAATACCAGTCACAAAAGCACTAGGCAAGGTTAACTCTAGTACACAAATAAGGTGTTTGACACTGCATCCTGCTTTGGCTTCATCAATAACTGGTCAAACGCAATATAAATCCATATACAGCCTGTTGGATTGTCAGCTGGGCTCATCGACTCCCACCACTGTGTTAGGGCTAATGGTTCACTATTCAAGATACCTGTCATCACTAGTGTCCCAGGGCTATGACATTAAAGACCTCTGGCTGACCAAGTACACAGACAACTACAAACGTCTTCCCATCAGCAAATCCTTTGCAGGCACTCAAGCCTCCAAGGTGACCTAATTCAGACAAACTTATGGTATCAGGATCACGGTCTAAAGATGACCACCAAAAGAATATAGCTTCATATCGGTGGAGAAGCTTAAACTTCTGTCAGAGGTTGGGAGGGTGGCCTAATGGCTAAGGTGTTTGCCTTGCAAACACAAGGTGCAGGGTTTGAGTCTCTCAAGGGATAATTGGCTAGGCTTAAAATGGCTTGCAAGAGCAGTTAGCCTAGTACTAATCTATGACCCTATGATCCTTAAAAAAGCATCATATAAATGATAGCAACTCCTTACAAGAGACACTGTCATTAGAGACCTCAATGCCTTCTGGATAACAAGATCTTCTTTGACCATCACATATCCACTGTCATTAAGAAAGTCTTCAGCCTCACCCAAACAATTATTAAAGGCATCTCCTCCTAATCAAACTTGATTTTCATTCCTCCATCAGGTCCATATCACAATACATCCTATCCAAACGCTTAACCCAACCTGAAAACTCACAGCAGTTCCTCACCAAAAAACTGCAGTGTATAAGCTCCCTATACTACCCAGAGTGCCAAAATACCCTGACCTGCTCTTCTGTCTCATGCAGTCTCTAACATGGTAATGTATGCCTGGCATTCAAGTATGTAAATAAGCCAGCTCTGCATGACCTTCTACATATCTGCAAGTCGTGCCATATATCCCCTTCTACTTTCAAAAAGTACAGTTTTGTACCTACCATAAATGTAGATGTTTGAGTGTTCACACTGCTGCAGTCATTATACTTGGGTTATCCTGCCGTCAGGTGGCCCCGGAGTCGGCCAGAGTTCCAAAGTCTTGGTCTGGCGTCGGTTGTTGTCGCTGCTTCCCTGACGTCAGTGTGCCAGGGGTATATAATGCATCCAATGCCATTTTCTTCAGTTTTTCTTGCCCCAGATGTCAGGTGCCCCCAAGTAGGTAGGCAATACATATTGCTAATAAAACATATACATATAAAATAAAAATACCTTCAGTTACAAGCAAATGCACCACAAAGGTTGTATAGGATAGAAAGGTATAGATAAGTCCAGCTAGGACAGAGGGGGTGGAGAGAGGGTAACTTGGACTGCAGCAGTGTGAACACTCGAACATCTACATTTATGGTAGGTACAAAACTGTACTATGTTCATCGTGTTACACTGCAGCAGTCATTACACTTGGGTAGAATCCCAAAGCTAAGGGTGGGTGGCTGGTCTATAAAGAGTTAGGGTTGGCTATGAGGCCCTGCAGAACTGCAGTGGCAAATCCTGCTCTGGATTAGAGTAAAGAGGCAAGTGGTAATGCTTGGTAAAGGTGTGCACTGAACTCCAAGTTGCAGCCTCCAAAATTTCCTTGGCTGGTACTCCTCTGAGAAAGGCTGTTGAAGTGGCTGTTGCTCTGGTAGAATGTGGCCTAATGTTATTATGGACTGATTTTCCATGCTGTGTGTAGCAGTAACGAATACAGTGTCCTATCCATTTGGAGATAGTCTGCTTTGAGATAGCCTTGCCCTGTGATCCTGCAGCATATGCTACAAACAGTTGCTCAGTTTTCCTGAAAGCTTTTGTTTTGTCCAAGTAGAAGTGTAGCTGCCTGTGTATGTCCAAAGAGTGCAGAAGTTTCTCCCCTTTATTCTGGGGGTTTGAATAAAAGGTTGGCAAATGGATGGTTTGGTTAAGAGCCACACTAGATACCACCTTTGCAATAAAGGTAGGGTTTGTCCTTAAAGAAACCCTGTCCTGATGAAAAATTATAAAAGGTTCCACTGCCACTAATGCCTGTAGCTCCGACTCTTCGTGCTGAAGTTACTGATAGGAGCAGAGCTGTTTTCCATGATAAAAATTTTAGATCGGCTGTATTGGCTGGCTCAAATGGTGGCAGGGTCAGTTTTTCCAAAACAAAATTGAGGTCCCAAGTTGGTGTTGGTGCTCTCCGGGGCGGTCTTATATTTTTAGCCCCTCTGAGGTACTGTTTTAGCAAGGGATGAGAGAATAAAGGAGGATCCATGTTGTAATGTGCTGAAATGGCAGAGGCGTGGATCTTAATTGATGAGAAGGATAGGCCTTTGTCCAGCATCTCAGTTAAGTATTGTAAAAATCTGAGAAATGTTTGGAACAAGAGGGTCAAGGCTTTGAGCCTGGTTCCAGGCACAGAATCTCTTCCATTCTTCTGAGTAGGATTTCCTGGTGCTAGGCCTTCTGGCCCCCAAAATGACATCCATAACAGCTTTAGAGAGAGGTGTTGCCTGTTTGACTAATGAATCTGCCACACAGCCAGGTTTAGGGTTTTGAGCTGACCGTGCAGGATCTGATTGTTTTGTTGAGTCAGAAAGTGTGAAATTTGAGGCAAAATCCATGGCGGGCCTTGAGCTAAGTTCTTTAAGATTGGGTACCAGTGCTGGTGTGGCCAGACTGGAGCAATCAGGATCATCTGTGGTTTTTCTTGTCTGGCTTTTAGGAGTACCTTTGAAAAGAGAGGCAGTGGTGGGAAGGCATAAACTTCTAGGCTTTTCCACCTGAATGAAAGAGCATCCACTTTCCATGCTTGTGTGTGTAAGTCCTTGTGCAGAATTTTTGTAGTTGGCAATTCAGTGGGGAGGCAAAAAGATCTATGTCTGGGCATCCCCATTTTTGCGTTACCATGCTGAAGATTTGTGGATTCAATTTCCATTCATGAGGGTCCATGATATTTCTGCTTAGATCGTCTGCCAGAGTATTTTTCTTTCCTGGCAGGAATTGTGCTTGCAGATGAAATTGTAAGTTAGAGCTGTGTTCCACAAGGTCATGGCTTGCCTGCATAGGGGATAAGAATGAGTGCCCCCTTGCTTGTTTATATACCACATTACTGTGGTGTTGTCTGTCTTTAATAATAATTGTCCTGGATGCAGAAGGTCCTTGAAAGCTGTTAGGGCATTTTGAACAGCCAACATCTCTTTTTGATTGATGTGAAGATGCATTTGGTCTGTAGTCCATTTGCCCTGAATACATTTTCCTGCCATGTGTGCTCCCCAGGCGTAATCCGAAGCATCTGTTAGAGTCTGCCTGGCTGTGGGTAGAATGAAAGGCTGACCCTTGTTGAGGTGACATGCCTGTGCCCACCATCGAAACTCCTGTTGTAGGCAGGGAATTATTGGTATTACTGCTTCTAAACTGTGAGAGTGTTGAGTCCAAACACTTTTTAGGTACCATTGTAATTTCCTCATACACAGTCTGGCATATGGAATTAATAGTATGCAGGATGCCATGAATCCAAGGGCCTGCAGAATTTTTCTTGCAGGGAGATGGGACTTTTTTGCCAGTAATTGAAAATATTGAGTCAGTTGTCCTTGTTTGTCTGGCGTGAGATAAGCCATCTGGGCCGTTGTATTTAAGATGACACCCAGGAATATTATCTGTTGTGAGGGCACAAGTTTTGACTTCTTTTCGTTTACTGTGTACCCTACAGAAATTAGCAACCTTTTTACAAACGCCATATGCTTTAGAAGAATGTCCTTTCTCTCTGTTTGAATGAGGCAGTCGTCCAGTTATGGATATATTTGAATTCCTTTTTGCCTGCAAAATGCAATTACTGGTGCCAGGCACTTTGTAAAGACCCTGGGCGCAGTAGATAAGCCAAAGGGCAATGCAGAGAATTGGTAGCGCATTGTACCAGCTTTGAATTTGAGGTATCTTCTGCGATCTTGTCTGATAGGGACATGCAGGTATGCCTCGTAACAAGCCAAGCCTTCTTGCCCAGCATGGGAAGAAGCTGCTGTAGTGTCAACATTTTGAATTTCGGAACATCCAGGTAAGTATTTAGAGTTGAAAGGTCTAGTATGGGTCTCCAGGCTTTGTCCTTTCTGGGGACCAGGAAGAGTCTTGAGTAAAATCCTTGTCCTTGTTCCTGCTGTGGTACTTTTTGAATAGCTCTCATGTCCATGAGGGCTGAAATTTGTTTTGTAGCCTCTGCCCATTGATTTTGTGGCAGGTTTGGCATTCCTTTTAGCCTTGGTAAAGAATGAAAGTGGAACCTGTAACCTTGAGACACAATATTCAGAACCCATTTGTCTTGGGTGATTGTTCGCCAATTTTGAGAAAAAAGTGCTAGTTTTCCCCCTAAGGGGGCTGCCAAAAGGGAAGTGCTTGGCATTCGAAGGGGGAAGTCATTGGGACTGTTTCCTGTAAGGTTGAGACTTGTCCTCACCTCCTTTTGGGGTTGAGGTACCCCACTGTCATTGTCTGTTAGAGCCTTGGGGTAGAGATCTGCCTCTTGGGCGTCTGTATCTGCCTCTCTGTGGCCTGTCTGGAAAGGACCAATTCTTTGTAGGCCAATTTCTGCTAAATCGAGGTGGTTGCACCTGTAAGAAATCTTTGACTGTTTGCATAGATTTAGCTTTATCCTCCATTTTCTTTATCACCTCTTCTGCCTTAACACCAAACAAGGTATCATGCTGTAAAGGAGCATCCAATAATTTTGCCTTAACATGATCAGGTAAACTCTGTTCTTTTAACCAAGCATGTCTTCGAATCACAGAACCTGTAACTGTGGCCCTACAAGAGGCCTCTAAAGAATCAAAGCCACATTGCAGAGTATGTTTTCCCACCTGTTCAACTGCATGCAATAAATCCTGCATTTCTTTATAGTCAGGAGCTTCTGAGATTGCAAGCATTTTCTGTTTTAACTGAGCCAATAAATATTGCTGGTACTTAAGCATGTGAAACTGGCAATTTAAAGCCCGTACTGCTAAAGCTGCAGAAGTTAAACTTTCTTCCCCCATCTATCCAATGCTCTAGAATCTCTGTCAGGGGGGACTGGATTTTTGGGACCCTGGGAAATGGTTTCTGGGTCAGCAGAAGGATTTTTATAAAGAAATCTGTGAGAGTCAGGGACTCTATTATACCTATCTGGCTTGGCGGGTGCAGGGGGCAAAGAATCAGGAGATAAGCTGGATTCAGAGAACACATCATCCACAATATCTAACACAGGCGGAATAGCCAGGGGCCTGTGCTGAGGCAATAAAAGGAAGTCCCTGAGCCTTTTCTTGGATTCTGAATAATCCTGACTTTCCCAATGGAAATGCTCCCTCATGGTACGTAAAGTTTCCCCAAAAGAGTAATCCTCAGGAGGAGAGGCTGAAGGGGATAGATTCTTCAGCATCAGACTCTTCATAGGGGGGTAAAGAGTATCCCTGGTCTGATGAGGAATCAGAGGAAATGGAAACCTGATTAGAGGAATCATAGTCTGTATCCTGCCTAGGCCTTTTCTCAGGAGGGGGATGGGAACCCCTGATTAGAGTAATGAGGTCTTCGGCCATTTTGAGCATCTGTTTCTTAGGCATGGAGGAGTGTCCAGGAGAATGCTGTACTTGCTTCTTTGTCTTTAATGGTGTTTTTGTCTTGGCTGTTGCTTTAATGGTAAGTTGTGAAGGTCTGAAAACACCCTCAGAAGCCGATGCCTGCTCAGCGGCTCCGGACCCATCTGAAGGATTAGTTTCCGTAGGCCCAATACCTTGAGTTTCCAGAGGCCTAGTTGTGTCCATATGGGAGTCGGAGGCGGCCTGTGGCTCTGAGATAGCAGCTGTCAGGGGTTGCAAAAGCACCTCACTGAGAACCGGCGAACCGGTGACTGGCCTAGAAGAGGCTTCGTCGTCGGTTTTGGACCACGGATGCCTGTCTTTATCCTTGTCTTTGCGTTTTTTAAGAATTGCGGTCGTCGGTTGATCCGACAGCATACTATAATTGAACCTTCGGCCAAAGTAGTGCAAAGCAAAATCAAAACGTCTTTTTATAGTGCGTTTGTTAAATCTAGCACAAAACAGACAACTAGTGACGTCGTGATCAGGGCCTAGGCATGGAATACAGTAAGAGTGGAAGTCTTTATGAGGTATTTGCTTCCCACAAGAAATACAATTATTAACTTTTTTGACATCGGTCTGAGGCAAGAAAAAAAGTTTCCCTAACGGGGTACTTAGCTTTATTGAAGAGTTTGGATCTGAAATTCGACTTCGAAAATCTCAGGAGTCGGCCGACCGGCACTTGCGAACTGCTTTTGCTTCGGGCACCGCACAGCAAGAAAGACTGAAGAAAATGGCGTCGGATGCATCTTATATAACCCTGGCACACTGACGTCAGGGAAGAAGTGACAGCAACCAATGCCGGACCAAGACTTTGGAACTCTGGCCGATTGCGGGACCACCTGATGGCAGGATAACCCAAGTGTAATGACTGCAGCAGTGTAACATGATAAACATCTATCTATGATGACTTACTGGGAAAACACAAACTGATCCCAGAACCAGAGCCCCAGTGCCTTACGGATGGGGATGGGGAGTAAGCAGCCAATCTACTGCCTGAACCGATGATTAAATGCCAATGCCATCTCTGGTTTAAATGAAATGATTAATTCTAGGTGCATGTTTAAAGACACACCTCTCAAACATTAATCCAAGGTAAAAATAACAATGCTTTGGTGTCTGTGAAAGTCTTTTAAAACTGACAACAATTTATATTCACATATACTATTGTCTATTATGTGTTACTATCAGTTTTTAATGTATTTTTATTTTCTTAATTATTCATTTTCTGACATTGTTGAAGGTGCTTTTCAGTTACATGGCCAGTTACAAAACATTTACGTTCATTCATCACACTACATCTGATGAAGTTTTGGTACAAAAACAAAAGAGTTTACAATATAGTTGTGTTACACAATTATTAAATGATTAATCTGCTCCTGAGATACAGTCACCCTGTTTAACTACTAATATAAAGAGTTGGGGTTGGGGTGTAATCCCCATGTTGAGGGTGCAAGGGAGGAAGGCTGACCCCTGCAAAATGTTTTTTATTTTTTTTTTAATCAGGTTTCAACACTGCTGAGTTAAAATTTTAATTTATATCCTTTATGATCAATTGTAGTTAGTTTTTATCTATAGTTCTGACAATCAGTCACTAGCTTGCTCTCACCCAAGATGTAGGCTGCATTACACATAGGACAGGGGACTGAAAAGGCTGATAAACTCAGTGGTGGAACTGAAGCACAGCAGAGCAGGACCCAGAAAAAGATACAGTAAAAAAAATAAAAATAAAAATAAAAATAAAAAAAAAAACTCTGCTTCTTCATGTACTGCACTTCCATTTATTGCTTACTTCATTGCACATTTTGTCAGTCTGAATACCCCTTAACAACCATGTCATCCAACCTAAGACTATAGTATCTGCATGCTATGTAATTTGTGAAGACTATAGTATTGGCATGCTATGTAATTTGTGAAGACTATAGTATCTGCATGCTATGTAATTTGTGAAGACTATAGTATCTGCATGCTATGTAATTTGTGAAGACTATAGTATCTGCATGCTATGTAATTTGTGAAGACTATAGTATCTGCATGCTATGTAATTTGTGAAGACTATAGTATCTGCATGCTATGTAATTTGTGAAGACTATAGTATCTGTATGCTATGTAATTTGTGACGACTATAGTATCTGCATGTTATGTAATTTGTGAAGACTATAGTATCTGCAAGCTATGTAATTTGTGAAGACTATAGTATCTGTATGCTATGTAATTTGTGACGACTATAGTATCTGCATGCTATGTAATTTGTGAAGACTATAGTATCTGCAAGCTATGTAATTTGTGAAGACTATAGTATCTGTATGCTATGTAATTTGTGACGACTATAGTATCTGCATGCTATGTAATTTGTGAAGACTATAGTATCGGCATGCTATGTAATTTGTGAAGACTATAGTATCTGTATGCTATGTAATTTGTGAAGACTATAGTATCTGTATGCTATGTAATTTGTGACGACTATAGTATCGGCATGCTATGTAATTTGTGAAGACTATAGTATCGGCATGCTATGTAATTTGTGACGACTATAGTATCTGCAAGCTATGTAATTTGTGAAGACTATAGTATCTGCATGCTATGTAATTTGTGAAGACTATAGTATCTGCATGCTATGTAATTTGTGAAGACTATAGTATCTGCATGCTATGTAATTTGTGAGTGTACCACAATGAAACTTTAAGACATCTGGTACTATGCCTTTGCCACTGTTGGGTATGCTTGTCCTGTACTGCTTCACTGCTTTTCACAGCGTGAAGTTTTTCTTCCAAGTCATCCACACATTTCAGCACAGCAATACTAAGGTATTACTCCAGTTAACATAAGTAAGAACTTAGTCACACGTGAACCCAAAGAAAATTCTGTAACTACTGAATGCAAGTAGGCAGCAGCAGGGATGAATGCCTGTTAACTCTAAAAGGGCTCTCACAGAACTCTAGTGGTCAGGGCAGATTGCCATACATGTATAAGGTGTTTTACAGTGACATAATAATTATACCATATGTAGACATATCAATCATGCCCTATTTCCTGCTTATGCCTGTATTCTTAGGCAAGCTATTACAACACCACTGTTTCCCCTACCTTGTAAAACGTTTAATATAACTCATTATGTATGACTAATCTGTAATCATGGAGTCTTACAATATGCATTACTTCCTTATAAGCAAACAATTTCCACAAAGGCTGCAATTCAGTCTGAACTACTACTACTGGCGTTTCTAAAATTAAGAAAAGTGGGCACGTAGGTTTGTAGCATATGACTGAGATTACAGAACAATATACTGGAATGCTAAGAGAACACAATTACTCTGTCTATAGAATGGCTTACTTCTGTGGGAATGGCACTGCGTAGTTAATTAAAAAAAAAAAACAAAAAAAAACACCACAACTCAATCTAAAACCCATACTCTGCTTAAACTGTAAATGGGGCATACCTCTTGTCTGGATCCATCCCATCTGGCTCTGTTAATGGAATCAGTGGTGACATCTGTCCAGTAGATGGACTCTTCCTTGGAGTCCCAGTCCAGGGCCACAGCACTACGCACATCAGCAAGAGGGATGACATCATCTGACCGGTCATCTGTATCAAAGCTGATTCGGCGGATGTCCGTCCTTCGGGCAAAAAGCAGGAACTTGTCAAGACCTGATCAAAGGCCGAAAGGTCTCTTTTTAATTTTACTATGTTCAAAGGGAAAAAAATATTCAAAGGCACACACAAAGATCTTCCCCGTGCAAATGTTACTCACCCCACACATGGTTAATTAACATTCTACATCAAATCTTAGAACTGTGACCAGTTACAGTCTTACTTCTTCATGAAAGAAGAGTACCCCCTCAACAAAGGTACTTAACATATCCTGAGCATACATTCCTGGATAGTAAAATCACAAAGGACATACATTTTAGTAAACAAGTTACAAATGTGGAAATAACGAAGATACAAACTTAACAGGAAAACACATTCATGCTTTAAATGTCCATATAAAGTGGTTCTATGGAGGCATACTCAATTAAAAGATCAAATAAAACTAAACTCCATCTTTCTTAACTCATTACTTACACCTTGAACTCCACACTGCTGTAGACTAAAACTTGGGTGGAATCAGAATGCATCTTCATCATCATCAAGTAAGATTTGTGGAACAAAATGTAGGGGTCACTTGCTACCTTGAAACCAGAAAAGTGAACCATGGCATGGGACAAAAAGTACAGTTGTGTACACTTACCATAAAATGTAATGTTCGAGTGTATACATTGTTGAAGTCATCACACTTGGGTTATTTGCCTGCAGGTAGCCCTCAGTCGGCCCAAATACCAGAGTCTTGGGATTTCTGCGTTGGATGATGTCACCTCTTCCGTAACGTCAGGTCGACAGGGGTATAAAACATGCAGCCGACGCCATTACATCAGTTTTTCTTGCCATAGATGTCAGGAGCCCCCAAAATAGGAAGCTATTACATGGTGTGGAGCACCTCCAGTAAAAAGTAAATACCCCTACCATAAAAGATGGCCATAGAGAGGATAGGTAAAAAGGATAGAGAAAGTCAGGGGGCTGGAGGGAGGGAAACCAGGACTGCAACAGTGAATACACTTGAACATCTGCATTTATGGTAAGTGTATACAACTGTATTATGTTCTTCGTGTTTCACTGTTGCAGTCACCACACTTGGGTTGATTCCCAAAGCTGAGAAAGGGTGGATGCAGTCAAGAAGTGTTGGGGCTGGCTAGCAGGCCTTGTAAGACTGCTGTAGCAAATCCAGCTCTGGATTTAGAAAAAATAGATGAGTGGTAATGCTTGGTGAAGGTGTGTACAGAACTCCAGGCTGCAGCTTCCAGGATGGCTCTAGTGGGGACCCCTCTGAGAAATGCTGTAGAGGTTGAAGTAGCTCTAGTGGAATGAGTTCTGATCCCCAAAGGGGTAGGTTTTCCAGGGTGTTGTAGTAGAAATGGATGCTGTGTGCTATCCATTTGGAAATGGTTTGCTTCAAAATGGCCTAGCCCTCTGCCTCTGTAGCAAAGATGAATAGTAGCTGTTCAGATTTTCTGAAAGGCTTAGTCCTGTCAAGGTAGAACCTCAGCTCCCTGTGCACGTCCAAGGAGTGCAGGATCCTTTCCCCTCTATTCTGAGGATTAGGGAAAAATTTTGGCAAATGGATGGATTGGTTTAAAGCCACACTGGATACTACCTTGGGCATAAGGGAAGGGTTATTCCTGAGGGAAACCCTGTCAGCATAGGAAATAATGAAGGGCTCCACACCACTAGTACCTGTAACTCAGACACTCTTTTTGCTGAAGTAATAGCTAGAAGTAAGGCTGTTTTCCAAGAGAGGAATTTTAACTGTTGATGCAGCAGGTTCAAAAGGGGGAAGTGTGATCTACTCCATTACAAATTTAAGGCCCCAGGCCGGGGTGGAAGCTCTCCTAGGGGGCCTTAAATTGTAAGCTCCTCTCAGGAACTGCTTGATGAGAGGGTGAGAAAAGAGAGGAGGCTCAGTATTATAATGAGCTGAGATGGCAGAGGCATGAATCTTAATGGATGAGAAGGAAAGGCCTCTGTGGAGCAGCTCTGCTAGGTAATCAAGGATTTGAGGTAAGTTGGGCACAGCTGTGTCCTTTCCTTGAGACTGACTCCAAGAACAATATCTTTTCCACTTTTCAGCACAGGATTTCCTAGTACTAGGCCTTCTGGCCTCAAGGATGACGTCCAGCACCTGTTTGCTGAGGGATGCTGGTGGTGTATTCATGGGATAAGCCAGGCTGCAAGGTTTAGGATTTGCAGCTGTGGATGCAAAATCTGTCCCTCCTGCTGAGACAGCAGGGAAGGTGTCTGATTGTAGGTGCCACTGCTGTCAGACTGCATAGGAGTGGGTACCAGTGCTGGCACAGCCAGTCTGGTGCAATAAGGATTGCCCTTAGCCTATACTCTTTGATCTTGAGTAGTACTTTTGAAAGGAGGGGTAGAGGAGGAAAGGTATAAATTGAGAGGTTTTCCCATGTAAAGGATAGGGTGTCCACATTCCAGGCTCTGCTGTGAGGGTTCCTGGTGCAATATTTGTTGCATTGGTGGTTTTGGGGGGAGGCAAAAAGGTAAACCTCCGGAGTTCCCCACCTCTGGGTTAGAAGTTTGAATGAGTTGAGTTCCAGTTTCCACCCGTGAGGGTCCAGAAGATTTCTGCTCAAGTCATCTGCCAGTGAATTTTGCTTGCTGGTAGTTTGTGGGTACTTTGTTTTTTCCAAAGGGGATGACTATGCACTTTTTGGCATTTAGCTTGAGGTCATGATTTTGACACCAGGTATCCTTCTCAGTGAGACCCTTTTGGAGGATGTCTGAGTCAGCCGGAGAGTCAGTTATAGCCCGTAGTTTGCAGTCGTCTGCGAACTTGGTCAACCATAGTCCTCCTGTGCTTGCCTATACCTCTGAGAAGTATATACCGAACAGGAGGGGTCCTAGGACTGAGCCCTGGGGAACGCCACTTATAACCGGTTTAGTCTCAGACCTATCTCCCGCAACTCTCACCATGTGGGTTCTGTCCGTGAGCCAGTTGGCAACCCATCTTGTGACGTAGGGGTTTATGTTCAGGCTGTTGAGCTTGTCTATAATACCAGAATGGGGAATGGTGTTGAAGGCCTTAGCGAGGTCTAGGTTGGCTGTGTGTACCACCATTCCCTTGTCTATAGCCTTGGTACCTGTCTCAAAGAAGTCCACCAGGTTTAGGAGTCAGGATCTGCCCTTAAAGCCGAACTGGGTAGGGTCCAGTGTTTGGAGGTTCCCAATTTCTCTGTTAATGAGTTCCATGATGATGTGCTCCACAGCCTTGCAACCAAGCTAGTCAGGGGTACAGGGCGATAGTTCCCAGGGTCTGCTGTGGCTCCACCTTTGTGGAGTGGAATAACCGTTGCTGTGCACCACTCTATGGGTACGTAGCCTGTGGAGAGGCTGCGTTTGAACAGTGTGTTTAGGTGAGGGGTTAGTTCATCTTTGAGCTCATGTAGGATGCAGCCTGGGACACCATCCGGTCCCATTGATGCTGTGTTTTTGGCTTTAGAGAGGGCTGTTTTAACCTGAGTGTCTGATTTCAGGGGCTCCACATTCTTCTGGTATGGTTATAGGCCCTTTTGGGGGTTAGAGAGGGGTGAAGTTTGCACTGAACCTGTCTGCCAGGATGTTGGGGATATCGGTTGGTTCAGTGTATTTTGTGCCATTCTGCACTAACTACAAGCAGATCTGAGCATTGCCACTTAGATTCTTGACATATCTAAAGAATGCCTTGTGGTTATCTTTGGAGTACTTGGCAATTTTTCTTTCGAAGCTCGTCTTGGATGATTTTATGAGGGATCGTAGTTTCTTGCTGATACTGATCAGGGATGTCTTCCCTTCTTGGGATTTTACTCTTTTCTGTACTAGTTTTCTCCTTCTATTGTATAGCTTGTTTATGGCAGGGGTCCACCAGACTGGTTTCCTTTTCTTGGAGGAGTGAGTCTTGGTTTTGCTTGGGATAGCATGATCCATGCATCTTGTAGGTGCCCATAGAATGCATTAGTAAAGGATTTTGCAGCTTGGACAGCGTTATCCTTTAGCATGGGGGCTTTGAAACTTTCCACCTCAGTCTTAAGTAATGTGAAGCTTGCTTTTGAAAAGTTTCTCACAGTAGTTTCCTTGTCTGGGGGTGGGTCGGAATGTGGATATCCAGAGTGATTTGTTTATGATCAGACCTAACCAGTGAGGGGTTGACCTCCGGTGTGGAACACCGGTCACCCATGCTGGTGATGACCAGGTCAAATATGTTGTCACCTCTGGTGGGAGTGTTGACCAATTGATCCAGGGTATTTGAGTTTATAAATTCTAGGAAATACTGGGCAAGGGAGTTAGTACTTGAGTAGTTCTCCAAGTTAATGTTTGGGTAATTAAAATCACCCAATATTAGGGTGTTTGCAGAACCTTTATGTTTCCCAGTGTTTCCAGAAATGCAGAATCAGGGTCCTGGAACATGGTGGGTGATCTGTAGCAAGCTACAATTTGAATTGCAGTTTTTCCCATTATTAGTTGCACGTGGATGATGCACAAAACATACTCGGAGGCTCTAAATAAAAATCTGCCTAAGAAGCAGAGACCTCCAAAGCAGACATCCAAGCAACCTCCACCCTCAAACAACCACCACGTATCACATACTTCACAAACTCAGGGTGCCATGCAACCACAGCCCTTAAGGCACAACAACACACCCAATACACTAGTAATAGATGACTCTATTGTCAGGCACACTGACTCACTAGACTGAATAAGGAGAAGATTACTGTAAGCTGCCTGTTGGGTGCCAGGCTCCGCCACATAACACAAGCACTCAGGTCATTCCAAAACAAGTACAAATATAACTCTGTCATTGTACATGTTGGTGTGAACGACCTGAGACATACCTCCTTGGACTACATGAAAAGAGACAGAGAGGAGCTCTCTCATCATGTAGCCCAGGCCGGTATGACCCTAACCCTGAGTAGCATCTTGCTCTCACCAAGAATGATGCCACAGTATGAAGAAAAAAATGATCAGTTTTAACAATTGGCTAAGCTATTGGTGTCGTTCAAAGGGGATCCAGTGTCTGTCAGCCTGGGAAGAAATGCTCGACAAGCCACTCTGCTTCGCCAGAGATGGCTTGCACCTGTCACCCTTAGGCTTTTGAATACTGGCAAAGGCTCTTGCCACCCCCATAGTGCCTTTTTTAGGCAAGGCTCAAAAGACAAACCCACCTCCATAAACAACACAAGAAACCAGAAACTGTCGGTAATGCAACTCAATGCCAGAAGTCTAAACCTCAAAATGCATGCACTCGAGGCACTCCTTTGCATGGAGCAAATCGATATCTGTGTAGTAACAGAAACCTGGTTCAAAGCTCCAGAGAGCACCCCATCAATACCAGGCTACAACTCATACCATCATTTTTGGCCCCAGTACCCAGACCGAAATACAAAAGGAGGGGGTGTATCCATTTTCATAAAGGATACCCACATCTCCAGGTTAGTAGCACAGCACGACGCCTCGGAGACCATCCAAGTGCAACTAACAGTGGGCAAAGCTGCTGTTCAGATTGCAGCCTGCTACAGATCACCTACCTTGTCTCAGGACCCCCACTCAGCATTCCTGAGAACATTGGAAAATAAAAAGGTCCTACCTAACACCATGATATTGGGAGATTTCAACTACCCAAACAATGACTGGGATAACTACTCAAGTACAAACTCTTTAGCCCAACGCTTCCTAGAGTTTATACACTCAAACGCCCTGGAACAGCTGGTCACGATGCCCACAAGAGGTGACAACATACTGGATCTGATCATCACCAACATGGGGAATCAGTGCTCCACACCAGAGGTAAACCCCTCGCTGGTAAGATTGGATCATAAACTAATCACACTGGACATCCACATCCCTAACCCACCCCCAGTCAAGGAAACCACTATGAAAAGCTTTTCAAAAGCCAACTTCACACTTCTCAAGACCTAGGTGGAAAGTTTCAAAGCCCCCTTGCTAAAGGATAATGCTACCCAAACCGCAGAATCCCTTACAAGTGCATTCTATGACCATCTACAGGGATGCATGGATTGAGCCATTCCAAGCAAAACCAAGACTCACTCCTCCAAAAATAGGAAACCAGTCTGGTGGTCCCCGGCCATAAATAAGCTATACAACAGAAGGAGGAAACTACTACATGATAGAGTAAAATTCCAAAAGGCGAAAGCATCACCGATCAATATTAGCAAGAAACTACGATCCCTCATAAAATCATCCAAGGCCAGTTTCGAAAGAAAAATTGCCAAGGACTCGAAAGAAAAATTGCCAAGGACTCTAAAGATAACCACAAAGCCTTCTTCAGCTATGTCAAAAATGTAGATGGCAACTCTCAGACATGCTGAGCTAGTGCAAAATGGCAAAAAATACACTGAACCAACTGACATTGCCAACATCCTGGCTGACAAGTTCAGTGCAAACTTCACCCCCAAAAGGGCCTGTGTCCATCGCAGAAGAATGCAGAGCCCCAGACATCACGGACACGCAGGTAAAAACCCTCTCCAAAGCTAAAAACACAGCATCAATGGGACCGGATGGTGTCCCAGGCTGCATCTTACATGAATTCCAAAAGGAACTAAACCCTCACCTAAAGTCACTGTTCAGACTCAGCTTTACCACAGGCTACATACCCAAAGAATGGCATAAAGCAACAGTTATCCCGTTCCACAAAGGTGGTGCCACAACAGAACATGGGAACTATCGCCCTATAAGCCTGACTAGCCTGGTCTGCAAAGCTATGGAACGAATCTTCATGGAACTCATAAACAGAGACATTGGGAACCTCCAGACACTGGACCCTACCCAATTTGGCTTTGTTAAAGGCAGATCCTGCCTCCTAAACCTAGTTGACTTCTTAGAAACAGTTACCAAGGCCATAGATAAAGGAAAGGTAGTCCACACAGCCTACCTGGACCTCGCTAAGGCCTTCGACACCATTCCCCACTCTGGCATCACAGATAAACTCACCAGCTTGAACATTACCCCTATGTCACGAGATGGGTGGCCAACTGGCTCACGGATAGAACACACATGGTCGGAGTTGCAGCTGCCATGTCTGATTCTAAACCAGTTACAAGTAGCGTCCCACAGGGCTCGGTCCTGGGACCCCTCCTGATCGGTATATACTTCTCTGAGGTACAGGCAAGCACGGGAGGACTATGGAGGACCAAGTTCGCAGATGACTGCAAACTGAGGGCCATAATCGACTCCCCGGCAGACACAGACATCCTCCAGAAGGGTCTTATAGAGACAGACACCTGGTGTCAAAACCATGGCCTCAAGCTGAATGCCAAAAAATGAATAGTCATCCCCTTTGGGAAAAACAAAGTGCCCACGAATTACCACATAGGTGGTAATCCACTAAGTACGGAAGATGTAATTAGGAACCTGGGGACCCAGGTAGATAGCAACCTCTCCTTTGATAATCACATTGCCAAAGTGTTTAGAAATTCCTTCTATGTAGCCCACTTAATCACGAAAGAGTTCGCCTCTAGATCAAGAGAGGTCATTGTGCCCCTCTACTCATCACTCATTAGGCCAATAATAGAGTACAATGCCCCATTTAGAATGTACCTTACTCGACACCTGCAACAGCTGGAAAGACCACAGAAGTACCTCACCAAGAGGATCATGGGCCTCAAAGAGATGCCCTATGCAGCTCGACTAAAGAAACTCCAGCTCTACTCAGTTGCTTACCGCCTGCTCAGAGGTGATCTCTGCCTGACGTATAAGGCCATGTCCAACCCGGAATTAATGGACATGCTCTACCTCAAGAGAACCAAATCTCTTACAGCCACACACTCCAGTGAACTAAACCTCAGCACAACAATAAACAGGACATGTTGGAGGGATAGATTCCTGTCCCAGAGACTTCCCTCGCTGTGGAATAGAATCCCAGTTTATGTTAGACAGAGCCCCTTGCTGACTCTCTTCAAGAGCAATCTTGATGAGTGGACGGGAAATCATAAATTTACCCCTGGGATCACTTCAGTGGCCCTGCTAGACACAGGCCCAGGAAACTAATTTAAAAGGGAGGCAAAAGCCAACACATTCTGGCTATGCTTATAAATGCCCTTGGGCAGATAGCCTAGTACCTACCTATGAACCTATGATAAGGGTATGTCCTGGTAATCAGAATGGTCAGAGTCATCAGACTTCTGGGTCTGTAGAATCAGAAGGAAATTCAATTCTTTGCCTTTTGGTAGGAGAAGGCTGGCTTCCCCTAATTAGAGTAATAAGGTCTTCAGCCATTCTAAGTATTTGTTTTTGTGGCATGGGAGGATGAGCATGCACTTTGGGTGTAGGCGTAGTGCGAACTCTGGGCCAGAGAAACTCAGTAGTTTTAGTAGGAAAGGAAGTTGTCGGTTTAATATGAATATCGCTAGGTCAGAATACACTCTCAGAAGCCGGTGCCTGCACAGCGACTCCAGACCCATCCAAGGTAGAGACATCCACAGGTTTCATAGTCGAAGAAGCATCTCGCAGCATACCGGACTCCAAATGGGTCTCAGCAGAGGCCTGCGAATCTGTAGAAGCAGGCATCAGGGGCTGCAAAGGTGCCTCACTGAGTACCGGTGGACTGGTGACAAGCTTAACGGAAGCGTCGTCGGCAGTTTTTGACCTATGCGGTCTGTCATTGTCTTTGCGCTTTTTCAGATCATCAGTAGTCAGATGGCTTACCGAAGCCATTTTGGAATATGGAGAACGAGAGCGAAAGAATTTAGCTACAAAAATAGCCCAATGACGAATGGCTTGGGCGTTAAGGCACAAAACTGACAGCTAGGGACGTCGTGGTCTGGGCCTAAACAGGTGATGCAGTAAGAATGAAAATCTTTGTGAGGTATTTGCTTTCCACAAGCAAGACAATTGTTAATTTTTTCTGACATGGGTTAGAGCAAGAAAAAAGAATCCCCAATGGGGGTACTTAGCTTTAGAAGACTTCAGGTCTGAAACTCGAAAAAACGAAAATTTCAGGTAGCAGCCGACCGGCACTTGTGAACTGCTTTTGCTTCGGGCTCCTTCATGGCAAGAAAGACTGATGTAATGGTGTCGGCTGCATGTTTTATACCTCTGATGACCTCATGTCATGGAAGAGGCGACCGCATCCGACGCAGAAAACCCAAGACTCTGGTATTCGGGCTGACTGAGGGCTACCTGCAGGCAGATAACCCAAGTGTGATGACTGCAACAGTGAAACACGAAGAACATCAGCAGTCTACTACATGTCAGTGGAAACTGCCCCACTGTGGCACCCAACACAGACAAATGATTTGATTGCAATAATGTACACATCTAAAAGAGAAAGGGCAATAAAGAAATGCCAAGCTGACATTAGTTAACTTGTAAATATTGCTTACTAGGCCACAATTGAGCAATGCCCTAAGAGTAAAAGGGCATTAAGTACAGATTTGGTACTGCAGCTAGACAGACTGTTATGGCTATCCAAGCAATATCCTTGGAAATATAAGTTAGGGAACATTACCAACGTCTGGTGGTCAACTACAAAGCAAAACATAAAAAGCTGAAGAGTCTGAAACTGAATGCATGACCATTAACCTTTAAATCTTACCATCTTCAATTTACGCTATTTCATTTTGCCAGGCATACCACTACTGCTAAACGCAAAAAAAAAACAAAAAAAATGTACCCTACTGTACATATTAAAATTATAGATGCTGCATTCTAGCCTAAAATGCCAAAATGGATCTACATTTGGACATTCATTTCCTGTGGGGAACACTCTGCACCTACAATCTATCTGAGGTGGATTACTCGAAGTAAGATATAACCTGTGGCATCCTCTTTTGGCTTTACCCAGTTAGGGGTCACCACAGCAGATCACCTGCCCACTTATGACTGACAGTGTAGTTTTCCAGTGTTGAGTTGCCAGCCCGGCGCCCAACCTTCCACAGAAGGCATGCACATGCACGCACTCACGCCTAGGGCCAATTTAGAGTGTCCAATCCATCTACAGCATGTCTTTGGGATGTGGGAGGAAACCAGAGCACCTGGAGGAAACCCAAGTGACCACAGGGAGGACATGCAGACTCCGCACAGAAAGCACCCCAGCCAAAGATCGAACAGGAGAGCCTCTTGTAGTGAGGCAGCAACAATACTGCACCACCGCGGCCACCCGGCACATCCTTAGGCAATCCAGACACAAAAACTATATCAAAGCACTATTTCTCTTAACAGGGCTGGGATTGTGTCAGACTGTATGACTAAGAACTGCAGTGCAGCATGAAAGGTGTTCTAAACCACAGAATTCAGCCTTCATTTTGCTTCTCATAATCACATCTTTTGGGTGGCATGATCCTTCTGGCATGGCTTACATGGTACTCCAGAAATGCTATGGGGCTGTTGTGGCACAACAGAACTGCATGTATTACATCTAAAGAAAAGGGGTGAAGTCCAAGTGAAGGAATCGCTTTCCCACAGTGTCCTGTGATTGCATTTCAGTTCTGGAATCCCAGTTACTTCATTCTGATAGCTATACAATCTACTGTTAATGACATACACCTGTAAAGGCACTAAGTCCAAAATGGCACTGCAGATAATAAGGGCAGCTTTGTGCTCCAAAGTCTGCTCAAATCCTTGTCTACTCAGCTAAGCTGAAAACTTAAGTAAAACTAAACCCTGTACCTCCTGAGTAGGACAAAGTCCTGGAATTTAATACCCATATATTGCTTCACTGTAAAACTGACATCACATTTAAACAGCCAGGATTCTCACTTTGAAGCTTGTAATATTGTACTGCCTTGTTTAAAAATCCCATGAGCTAAGCTGTCAACTTAAGTAAACCAAAACCCTGTACCTCCTCAGTAGGGCAATGTCTTGGAATTAAATACTCATATATTGGTTTGCAGTAGAATGGATATCACACTTCGAAAACCAGCAGTCTTACTGTGAAACCTGTAATACATGCTGCCTTGTTTAAAATTCCCATGAGCTCCATTGCAAAACCACATATTCACAAATGAAATTTTACAGTCAAAATGCACAGGAAACTACACAGGAATTCTAAACATTCACAGGTCCTGCTTCTGTAATGCTGACATAGCACTACCAAACTATTACTCTGAAAATGCACAAGAAAGCTAAGATGGAACTAGGTTGCAAAATGGAATAAAAACATGCATACAAGCTCTTAAGTTCTTATGGGTTCTGTTGCTGTAAAACTGCAGTGCCCTGACACAGAGCAGCTCACATGCCCTTCTACAACATGTTATCACTACAGAGAGAGTGGCTGCAGTTCAAACTGAGGCTCACACAGCTCCTGCTGCAGAATCGTGTCAAGGTCATGTGTTCCTCTGCTGGGACTTCTGCAGCTCCAGCTGCATCATGGTATTAATGCCCCCTGTTACTGTACTGAGGCTTCCACAGTTCCTGCTGCAGCATTATTCAGATGCACTTGAAAATGAAGCCTTCATTGCACCTGCTGCAGCAGGGTGAAAGTACAGTTAGTGGAAAAAGTGTATTATCATATGAACAGGAAGCAACATGGTGCCACTACACAACCCTATTGCAATAGCACAAATGCACCTGCATCCTGGAATCCTACAGGATGCTAGCATTTACTATCCTTTTCTGATACCACAGGGATGTACAGGAGTCTTTTGCTGGGTTTAGAACATTGCAGATGCACATTAATCAGATAAACCATCTTCTCATTAATGGGTTTTAGTTTGCTGTTTAATGTTACTACTTGGCATCACATTTAAATGAACAAGACGTTTGGAGTGGTTCACTATGTCAAATGAATAATTGCAAGCAATCACAGCACTGCGAGCAAAAACATAGCATTTATGCCTCACATCTGTGTGCTTGTGGCTTTAAAAGTGAGACTGTACCATACACAATGACCCTGCTTAAGGACAGCCAATGGAAAATTATGATTCCTGCTCCCATAAGCCAGCTTTCCATTATTATCCACAGCAGTTACTGTTGAGACAGGATGGTCACCCAGCCTTCCATCATTATCTATATCAGTTAGTGCTGGGACAGGTCCAGTTTCTAGGATTAACCCCAGTGGTTTGTGCTGGGATGGGATGGTATTCATCACTCAACTTTCCATCACTATCTACAGCAGTTAGTGCTTGGACTCAAAAGGGAATTGCAACTTTGCCTTCCATTATTATCCAGGGCAGGCAGTGTTGGGACTGCCTGGGGCCCATTACTGAGACTTCCATAACTATCAACAGTGGCTGGTAATGGAATGAGCTGATCCTTCCATCATTATCCACAATGGCTGGTAATGGAATGAGCTGATCCTTCCATCATTATCCACAATGGCTGGTAATGGAATGAGCAGATCCTTCCATCATTATCCACAATGGCTGGTAATGGAATGAGCTGATCCTTCCATCATTATCCACAATGGCTGGTAATGGAATGAGCAGATCCTTCCATCATTATCCACAATGGCTGGTAATGGAATGAGCTGATCCTTCCATCATTATCCACAATGGCTGGTAATGGAATGAGCTGATCCTTCCATCATTATCCACAATGGCTGGTAATGGAATGAGCTGATCCTTCCATCATTATCCACAATGGCTGGTAATGGAATGAGCAGATCCTTCCATCATTATCCACAATGGCTGGTAATGGAATGAGCAGATCCTTCCATCATTATCCACAATGGCTGGTAATGGAATGAGCAGATCCTTCCATCATTATCCACAATGGCTGGTAATGGAATGAGCTGATCCTTCCATCATTATCCACAATGGCTGGTAATGGAATGAGCTGATCCTTCCATCATTATCCACAATGGCTGGTAATGGAATGAGCTGATCCTTCCATCATTATCCACAATGGCTGGTAATGGAATGAACAGATCCTTCCATCATTATCCACAATGGCTGGTAATGGAATGAGCTGATCCTTCCATCATTATCCACAATGGCTGGTAATGGAATGAGCAGATCCTTCCATCATTGCCCACAATGGCTGGTAATGGAATGAGCTGATCCTTCCATCATTATCCACAATGGCTGGTAATGGAATGAGCAGATCCTTCCATCATTGCCCACAATGGCTGGTAATGGAATGAGCTGATCCTTCCATCATTATCCACAATGGCTGGTAATGGAATGAGCAGATCCTTCCATCATTATCCACAATGGCTGGTAATGGAATGAGCTGATCCTTCCATCATTATCCACAATGGCTGGTAATGGAATGAGCTGATCCTTCCATCATTATCCACAATGTCTGGTAATGGAATGAGCTGATCCTTCCATCATTATCCACAATGGCTGGTAATGGAATGAGCTGATCCTTCCATCATTATCCACAATGGCTGGTAATGGAATGAGCAGATCATTCCATCATTATCCACAATGGCTGGTAATGGAATGAGCTGATCCTTCCATCATTATCCACAATGGCTGGTAATGGAATGAGCTGATCCTTCCATCATTATCCACAATGGCTGGTAATGGAATGAGCTGATCCTTCCATCATTATCCACAATGGCTGGTAATGGAATGAGCAGATCCTTCCATCATTACCCACAATGGCTGGTAATGGAATGAGCTGATCCTTTCATCATTACCCACAATGGCTGGTAATGGAATGAGCAGATCCTTCCATCATTATCTACAATGGCTGGTAATGGAATGAGCAGATCCTTCCATCATTATCCACAATGGCTGGTAATGGAATGAGCAGATCCTTCCATCATCATCCACAATGGCTGGTAATGGAATGAGCAGATCCTTCCATCATTATCCACAATGGCTGGTAATGGAATGAGCAGATCCTTCCATCATTACCCACAATGGCTGGTAATGGAATGAGCTGATCCTTTCATCATTACCCACAATGGCTGGTAATGGAATGAGCTGATCCTTCCATCATTATCCACAATGGCTGGTAATGGAATGAGCAGATCCTTCCATCATTACCCACAATGGCTGGTAATGGAATGAGCTGATCCTTCCATCATTATCCACAATGGCTGGTAATGGAATGAGCTGATCCTTCCATCATTATCCACAATGGCTGGTAATGGAATGAGCTGATCCTTCCATCATTGCCCACAATAGTTGGTAATGGAAAGAGCCGATCTTTCCATCATCATCCACAATGGCCGGTAATGGAATGAACCGATCCTTCCATCATTATCCACAGTGGTTGATGATGGCACATTCTGGGACTCATCATCTAGTCTTCTATCATTATCTGCAACTTACTGCTGGAGTAGGCTGAGACTCAACATCCAAGCTTCAACCATTTTCCACAGCAATTAGTGCCGGGGCAGCCCCAGTCTTCCATGTCCATCCACAGATCTAATGCCGGGATAAGCTGGGAAAAGACCAGATTAAGCCCTTTCCTTCCACACATGGCTGTGCAGCAAGTAGATGTGTCAGTGTCTACAGCAATGTCCAGTACATAAACACAGCAATGCCACAACAGAAGGATTCCACACAGCCATTACTTCTACAGTAGTTCAACAAAGTGACTTCAGTCTGAGAATCTCCTACAGCCAAGTTCTGCTACATTAGCAGCTAGACAAACTCCCAGAGGATGCTACAAAGTAAAGCACAACTCAGCGCCCACATTATCACATTATCTGTGAAAAGTAACTTCAGCTGCAATAAACTGAAACTGAAATAGTACTGCACTCTCCTTCCCAATGCCAGTGTTAAACTCAAACCTGTATCACAACTAATATACTTTTTTCATAGTCACTTGTGGTAAATGCATCTCCCTGTTAATCTTTTCTTTCCTTTCATTTAATTTTACATCATTACAGCTACAGGTACAAGCAGAAAAGATGTGATTTACTTACTTTCTGAACAGGTGTAATCATCAATCTTCTTGAACCCTGTGGGGCAGCTGCAGGTGTAGTTCTTGAAGCTGGGTAGACATAGGTGGCTGCAGCCACCATTATTCTTTCCACATCGATTTCTCCCTGCTCAAATAACAAAGAAAAATACAAGCAGCACATAAATACCCACAAGAAGGCAAACTAAGACAAGTTTTAAAGTAAATACCTGTTTGCAGTCTCCACAGTTCTTTTAGTATACTTCCTTATTACAGTCTACACAATAGAATATTGACCCCAGTTAAGACACAGACATCTCAGACTACTCCTCCTACTTCTAACCCAACAAGTCTTCTTTCAAATCCTTACTGACATCATCAATCAACTTTGTTGCCTTACAAACTAAGCTTTTTCCCCCTCCATCCTTCATCAAAGTTCAGGCCACAAACTACCCTCTACATTTGGAAAGTACAGTTGTGTACACTTATCATAAATGTAGATGTTCGAGTGTATTCCCTATTACAGTCATCACATTTGGGTTATCTGCCTGCAGGTAGCCCTCAGCCGGCCTGAATACTTGAGTCTTGGATTCCTGCATCGGATGCTCTCTCTTCTTCCATGACGTCAGGTCGTCAGGGGTATAAAACATGCAGCCGACGCCATTACATCAGTTTTTCTTGCCCCAGATGTCAGGTGTCCCCACAATGGGAACCAATTATATGTTATGGTACACCTCCATCAAAAAGCAAATACACCAGAAAACTTAAATATACCAAACAAGAAAGAAAGGTAGAGCCAAAAGAAGTCAGGGGACTGGAGGGAGGGTAACAAGGACTGCAACAGTGAATACACTCGAACATCATTTATGGCAAGTGTACACAACTGTACTATGTTCTTTGTGTTTCACTGTTGCAGTCATCACATTTGGGTTGATTCCCAAAGCTAAGGAAGGGAGGAGGAAGTTAGAGCATTTGGGCCAGCTATTAAGCCCTGCAAGACTGCAGTGGCAAAACCAGCTCTGGATTTAGAAAAAAGAGGCATGTGGTAATGCGTGGTGAAGGTATGTACAGAGCTCCAGGTAGCCACTTCTAGGATGTCCCTGGTAGGGACTCCTCTGAGAAAGGCTGCAGAGGTAGATGCAGCCCTGGTGGAATGTGATCTTATCCCTTGTGGGGTACGTTTTCCATGGTGCTTGTAGCAGAAATAGATGCAACGGGCAATCCATTTGGAAATGGTTTGCTTTGAAATGGCCTTCCCCTCTGCCCCTGCAGCAAAGCCAACTAGCAGCTGTTCAGATTTTCTGAGAGGCTTAGCCCTGTCCAAATAATATCTAAGTTGTCTGTGCATATCCAGGGAGTGCAGTATTCGTTCTCCGCAAGTGAATGAACTGATTTAGGGCCACACTAGACACCACCTTGGGCATAAAGGAAGGATTGGTCCAGAGAGAAAACCTGTCCGCATGGAAGATAATGAAGGGTTCCACTGCCATGAGGGCCTGCAATTCAGACACTCTTCTTGCTGAAGTGATGGCTAGAAGGAATGCTGTTTTCCAAGAAAGGAATTTCAACTCTGCTGTTGCAGCTGGCTCAAAGAGAGGGAGAGTGAGCTTTTCCAATACAAAGTTAAGGTCCCAGGCTGGAGTAGGGGCTCTCCTGGGAGGGTCTTAAATTTTTGGCCCCTCTAAGGAATTGTTTTAGCAGAGGGTGAGAGAAGAAGGGGGCTCAGTATTATAATGAGCTGAAATGGCAGAGGCATGTATTTTAATTGACGAGAAGGATAGGCCATTGTGGAGCAATTCTGTTAAGTACTGAAGAATATGAGGTAAACTGGGCACTGTTGTGCCCATCCCCCGAGTATGGCTCCAGGAACAGTATATTTTCCACTTTTCAGCATAGGATTTTCTAGTATTAGGCCTCCTTGCCTCCAGAATGACATCTAGCACCTGCTTACTGAGGGATGCTATTGGAGAGCTCAAGAAATTAGCCAGGCTGTGAGGTTCATGGTTTGAAGCTGAGGGTGCAGAACCTGGCCCGCCTGCTGGGACAGTAGGGAAGGGGTCTCTGGCAGGTGCCATGGTCCCAGCAGTGTCACACTGCGCAAGAAAGGGTACCAGTGCTGGTGTGGCCAGTCTGATGCAATCAGTATTGTCCTTGGCTTGTCCTGTTTGATCTTTAGTAAAACCTTCAAGAGGAGAGGCAGAGGGGGAAAGGCATAAACTGAGATGCTTTCCCAGGTAAATGACAGGGCATCCACTTTCCAAGCTTGACTGTGGGGAGTCCTTGTGCAGAATTTGTCCAATTGGTAGTTCTGAGGGAAGGCAAACGGGTCCACCTCTGGAGTCCCCCATTTGTTCCTCAAGAGGTTGAATTTTTTGGTTCCAGTTTCCATTCGTGTGGGTCCATGAGATTTCTGCTTAAGTCGTCTGCCAGTAAATTTAGCTTGCCTAGCAGGAAATGAGCTTGTAGGTGCACTTAGTAGCTCAAGGCTGGGTTCCACTAGCCATGGCTAGTCTTCAGAGAGGGTACGAGTGGGTTCCCCCCTGCTTGTTTATGTACCAGAAAACTGTGGTGTTGTCTGCCTTTACCATAGTTGTCCAGGAAGAATGTGGTCTTTGAAGGCTGTCAGGGAATTCTATACAGCTAACATTTCTTTTTGGTTGATATGCAGGTGCATCTGTCTCGGGTTCCATTTGCCCTGAATGCAGTGCCCTGCCAAGTGAGCCCCCACCCATGCATAGTCTGATGCGTCTGTTGTTAGGGTTTGGGCGGCAGGGGGTAGAGTGAAAGGGAGTCCCTTGTTGTGGAAGCAGGCCTCTGCCCACCAAAGGAACTCTGTCTTTATACAAGGAATGATAGGAATCATTGATTTCAGGTCCTGAGAATGTTGACACCATAGGCTTTTTAGATACCATTGTAGTTTGCTCATATGCAGTCTTGCATAAAAAATTAGTAGAATGCAAGAGGCCATAAACCCCAGGGCTTGCAGATAGCTGGGGTTTTGTAGCCAATAGTTTGAAGTAGGTTGCCAAATGAACTTGTTTCTCCGGAATGAGGAAAGCCATCTGGGAAGTTGTGTTCAAGCTTGCTCCCAGGAATACAATTTATTGGCAGGGAACTAGGTGAGATTTCTTTTTGTTTATGGTGTACCCCAGAGACGTTAGAAGTTTCTTTACAAATGCTAGATGTTGTAATAGCAAGTCCTGGCTTTCTGCCTGAATCAGACAATCGTCCAAGTATATGTATATTTGAATATTTCTCTGCCTGCAAAATGCAATGGCTGGAGCTAGACACTTTGTGAATACCCTGGGTGCAGTAGATAAGCCAAAGGGAAGTGCAGAGAACTGATAGTGCATGGAGTCTGCCCTGAAGCGTAGGTATTTCCTGCACAATTCCCTTATTGAAATGTGCAGGTAAGCTTCCTTTAAGTCTAAGGCTGCCAACCAGGCATCTTTGCCTAGCATAGGAAGAAGCTGTTGAAGTGTTAGCATTTTGAATTTTGGGATTACCAGAAAGGTGTTTAGAATAGAGAGGTCCAGGATAGGACACCAGGAGCTGTCTTGAATAAAAACCTTGTCTCCTTTGTTCTGCTGGGACAGGTTGAATAGCCCTGATATCTAGAAGAGAGAGACCCTGCTGTTGGGCCTCCACCCACTGATTTGGGGGTAGATCTGGCCAACTGTTTGGGGTTGGTAGGGAGTGGAAGTGGAATCTGTATCCTTGGGAAACTATACACAAAACCCATTTGTCACAGGAATTGAGTTCCCAGTTTTTGCATGCAAGGCGAGCTTTCCTCCTAGGGGAGCAGGCAGCTGAGCAGGACTTGGGAGGGTTAAGGTTAAGACATTGAGCCATTTTTCCCATAGGGGGTGATTTACTACTCCCTGCTGTGGAGGTGGGAGCCCCCCACTGCTTAGACCTGTGCGAAGTCTGAGACTGTAACCTAGTTGGTCTGTTGTTCCTGGGTTTGGACTGAGAGAGCCTGGAAGAGACTGGAAAAGACCAACTCTTTGAAGGACAAAGTCTAATAAATCTGGGAGGCTGTACTTGTAAGAAATCTTTAACAGTTTGCATAGAGTTAGCTTTTTCCTCCATCCTTTTGAGGACTTCTTCTGCTTTGTTGCCAAACAGGCGGTCTTGGTTTAAGGGATCATCCAGCAATTTAGCTTTAACATGATCTGGCAAGTTTTGCTCCTTAAGCCAAGCATGCCTTCTAAGTACAGACCCAGTGACAGCACCCCTGCAAGATGCTTCTAAAGAGACAAAACCACATTGTAAAGTATGTTTAATAACTTATTCTGCAGAATGCATTAAATCCTGTAATTCTTTGTGTTCAGCACAGTCATGAATCAACATCATTTTCTGTTTAAGTAGTCCCAGAATATGATGCTGGTACTTTAACATATGAAACTGGCAAATTAAAGCCCTAAAAGTGTATACCTTCTTATCCCATCTGTCTAAGGCTCTAGAATCCCTATCAGAAGGGGTAGGATTTTTGGCAGCAGTAGCCTTAATGCCTTTAGGTCCTTGTGAAATGTGCACTGGATCCGCAGTAGGATTCTTGAAGAGGAACTTGTGAGAGTCAGGTACTCTGTAATATCTATCAGGTTTTCTGGGAGCTGGAGGTAAAGTGTCTGGGGAAAGGCTAGATTCTAAGAAAGCATCACCTACAATGCCCAAAACAAGAGGGATAGCTAAAAGCCTGTGTTGAGGAAGGAGTAAGAATTCCCTAAGCCTCTTTTTGGAGTCAGAGTAATCCTGGCTTTCCCAGCAGAAATGCTCCCTAAGAGTGTGCAAGGTTTCACCAAAAAAAAAAATCCTCTGGAGGGGAAGCAGAGGGAATGGAATCCTCCACATCAGAATCCTCATAGGTAGATAAGGACAAATCCTGGTAATCAGAAGGAACAGAAATATCAGATTACTGATCAGAAAAATCAGAAGGAAAATCAGTACTAGATCTCTTGGAGGGGGAAGGCTGGCTTCCCCTAATTAAGGAAATAAGGTCTTCAGCCATTCTAAGCATTTGTTTTTTAGGTATATGGGCTTGAGCATGCAGTTTGGACATCGGTTTTCTAGGCGAGGTGCGAGTTTTAGGCCTGGATGAAGAAGATGGCGTTGGTTTAAAATGCAAGTCTGTAGGCCTGAATACATCCTCAGAAGCCAGTGCCTGCACAGTGGCTCCGGACCCATCCATGGTAGAGACATCCGCAGGTTCCATAGTTGAAGAAGCATCTCATAGCATACAGGACTCTGAATGGGTCTCAGTAAAGGCCTGCAAATCTGAAGTAGCGGGTATCAGGGGCAGCGAAAGCGCCTCACTGAGTACCGGCAGACTGGTGACTAGCTTAACGGAAGCATCGTCAGCAGTTTTAGACCTATGCGGTCTCTCTTTTTCTTTACATTTTTTCAGAAGATCGGTAGACGGATGGCTTAACGAAGCCATTTTGGAGTACTGATACTGAGTACCAAAATATTTTGCTGCAAAAACAGCCCGACGACGAATAGTTTGGGGATTGAACAAGGTACAAAACCGACAGCGAAGGATGTCGTGGTCTGGTCCTAAGCAAGGAATGCAGTACGAATGAAAATCTTTATGAGGTATTTGTTTTTCACAGGTAATACAATTGTTAACTTTTACTGATATCGGTTGGAGCAAGAAAAAATGATCCCCAATGGGGTACTTATCTTTTTTGAAGACTTCGGTTCTGAAACTCGAAAATGAAAATTTCAGGAGTCGGCTGACCGCCACTTGCGAACTGCTTCTTCTTCGGGCACCGCGCGGCAAGAAAGACTGATGTACTGGCATTGGCTGCATGTTTTATACACCCGACAACCTGACATTATGGAAGAAGAGACAGCAGCCGACGCAAGAATCCAAGACTCTGGTATTCAGGCTGGCTGAGGGCTACCTGCAGGCAAATAACCCAAATATGATGACTGCAACAGTGAAACATGAAGAACAAGAACACCCCCCCCCCTGTTTTCCAAATCCCAGCCCAGTATCCAGCCTTCTATTTATCCTAACCCCCACAAACAATTCTTTTTTTAAATTATGTTCGAAATGCAAATCCCTGTCTCATACTAATTCCACTTCTAATGCAGCATGACAGCTGAACCTGTACAAGCCAACACTAAGGGACTCTGGCTAACAAAGTTTGCAGATGACTGCAAACTGGGAGCCATTATAGAATCCCCAAATGATGTGGATATTCTACAAAAGGGCCTTATAGAAACAGATGCCTGGTGCCAGAGCCATGGGCTCAAGCTTAATGCCAAGAAAAGTATAGTTATCCCCTTTGGAAAAAAAACATGTACCCATAAACTACCACATAGGTGGCAGGACACTAAACATCGAAAGTGTGATGAGAGACTTAGGGACACAAGTGGACAGTGGTCTTACGTTCGATAACCACATCGCCACAACAGTCAGGAAATCCTTCTATGTGGCACACATCATCACTAAGGGCTTTTCATCCAGAAAAAAAAGAGGTCATTGTCCCACTGTACTCATCCCTCGTTAGACCCATTACAGAGTATAATGCCCCATTTGGTATGTACCTCACAACACATCTGCAACAGCTGGAAAGGCCACAGAAATACCTCACTAAAAGAATCACAGGCCTAAAGCAGATGCCATATGCTGACAGTCTAAAAAAATCTCCAGCTATACTCTGTGGCATATTGTCTACTCAGAGGCGATCTCTGCTCAACATACAAGGCCATGTCAAACCCTGAGCTGGTTGACATGCTCCACTTAAAGAAATCCAAATCCCTCAGAGACGCTTGCTCCAGGGATCTAAACCTTATCATCACAATGAACAAAACATGCTGGAGGGATAGGTTCCTGACCCAGGGACTCCCCATACTCTGGAATAGACTGCCCATACACGTCAAGCAGAGCGCCTCATTGGCCCTCTTCAAAAGGAACCTTGATGATTGGATGGGAGATAGGAAATTCACCCCGGGGATCATGTCAGTCGCCCTGCTAGACAGGGGCCCAGAGAAGTAAATATTGTGGGAAGAAATTTCCAGGGAATTGTTATGGCTAGGCTTGCATAGGCCTTAGGGACGACAGCCTAGTACCAGCCTATGAACCTTTGCAACCAAGCATTCAAATGCACAAAAGACATTACTATTACTAAATATAACTGACGTGAGGCTGTTTTTTTCCCCAGTTTCTTTCCCTTTTCTATATGATGGCTGATAAAACTTCAACATCATATAGAATCCACTACTCTCCTGCAAACTCAGAATTTCCATCTATTTCAAAATAAATACATGTAGTACCACCACTGTGCACCATCCCTCCAAGCTAGTAACACCCAGCCTTGTATCCCTGCCCCCAGTATCTTGGTTGTTTTCTGCACATCCCACCTCAGTATCCTCATCCATGCTATCAGCAATTCAAATACCGATGAGTACAAGCTCATAAACAAGTAATGTACACTTCTGTCCTTAACTAGGAACTTAGGATGACCTCAGCACTATACTACAAAACTGCTGGTGGTGCAGTGGGGGGTGGAGGGTGGGGCGGGGCGCAATGAACTGCAGAAATGCCATCCTTCAAATGGCAGACTAAACTGAAGTGAATGGAAGTGCTAATACACCCAAGCACATGAGCTGCAGTTCTAACCAGAGAACCCTGCAGACTGGTCACCTCTTTTTAACGAAACATATTCATATTTGTAGAAGCCGGACAGCAAAACAAAGATAATGTATACAAGACACCAAGCACAGCCCTTAATATGCCAGCATTAAACAGATGCTCCCTCTCTGGCTCGTCATTTGCTCCCTACTGTTCTCAAACCCGCAGTTACATCACAACCATGTTCACCACAGTAACAAGGTACATCACAACCACGTTCACCACAGTAACAAGGTACATCACAACCACGTTCACCACAGTAACAAGGAGGAAGTTGTCTGCCACTACAGCACAGCACAAATGGGAAGACAACAATTCCACTATGGACATTAATAGCAAAATATATAATGTGCTGATGTGTACACTGGGCAGCACTGAATTCAAGGTCCACTATCTCAGCTTAGATCACTAAACCTTGGAAAGAAAAGCCCTCTGAAAATGAGCTTGAATATACAAAAACTTGCAACAAATAAACTCAAGCTCATAATACCAGCAACTGTATGTATGTATGTATCTTTCGGCTTTTCCCGGTTAGGGGTCGCCACAGCGCAACTCCGGTCCGCTAATGATTGGCAGTAGATTTTTACATACAGACTTGCCAGGCCTGACGCACAACCTTCAACAAAGGTATGCCCATTCACGCACGTCTCCACACAGAAGACGCTTTAGCTGAGAATCGAACAGGACAACGTCTTACTGTGAGGCGACAACGCTACCGCAGCACCACCACCGCAGCTTTTACCAGCAACTGTGATGGTATAAAATAAACGGTTGTGGAACCCCCTTACTTTATGTTTAGCATCACTGACAGACACAGCAAAATCTGTCTCGCTCTTTATCTATCCTTGATGTTAGCCAGAAGTGTTCTCCTTTGCACGTGCAATGTGCTCAGTGACTCCTTCGGTAATTCATATGGAGTTACATGGATCTGTAACATATCCAAGTACGACTGTAAATTCTTTTTAATAAAAAAACAAGTAACCTCCGTGGTATCCCCGAAGTCTCAAAACAACCCACTAAACAAGTGTACTGGGTCCAAAAACAAAAAAGTGTAAGAAACATCTCTGTGTGGAAGATTTTCAGTCCATATATTTCTAAGTTAATCACTGTATATTAATCAGATCAGACAAAAGTAGTAGAAGTAGCGAATTTAAACTCGTCTTAAGTAAAAAAAAAAAATATATATATATATATATATATATATATATATATATATATATATATATATAATTGTACAGAATTACTAAGTATTCGAAAGTAATCCAAGTAAGGCAGGCAGTCTGTTTCCAGTCGAAACACCTTTAAGTACACAGACAAGCGATCCAAGTAAAACAAAAATAGAGTAATAGTTTCCTCACAAGATTTCTAAATATATATATATAAACTTTTTATCAGGCAAGGGAATGGTTTACTGTGCTGTAAAACAAAGTGTTATTTGTACACATGTTAAATTCACATCCCTTCCCCCATCAGTGTGACATTCGAGCTGGTCCTGCCCTACTTGTAGCTGTCATAACAACATAACCCTTATATACTTTAAATAAAATTTATAATGATGTGGTACCTCTTATTTAACAAGATTATTAAGTAGATGATTAAGTTTGTGATTTTATCCAAGACAATATACTACATGGCTGGAAACATATCAACCTTAGTCCATTTGGCAATCAAAAAATATATACATATACACTTTGCATGTAAAAAATTCATTGTAAAAATCGTATTCTATTTTCATAACCTATTATTAACAAAGATCGCTTTCGTCCTTTTAGACTTCTTCAGGCCTGTGTACAAGAACCCTAAAAACTATCCATAAAAATATATATAATTGTATAATTAGTTAGTATTATTACACATCATTTTGAATAAAGTGGAAAAAAAAGAGAACCAGAAAAAGAAAAAAAATAGAAAAAAATCTATGATGATGGAAACAAAATATACACTTAAATTACAACTGATTTAAAATGGTATTTAAAACCAACTGGTAGAATAAAATAAAATAAAACACAATTAGTCATGTAAACAATGTGGCAATTTACTAAGTTCCAGTGCACTTTTAATTGAACAGTAGTAGTTTTGTCCAGGCTTCCTGAAAGAGTTCAGATTTAATTGCCACATGAGTTCATATTTCTCCAGAATATTCGGGATGTCTCCTTCAAGATCACCCATGTCTATGCGATCCAGATCTGGAACTTAAAACCTGTGTGTCTTTTATGAAGAGAAAGGTGTTTGGCTAGTGCATTATTTTTTCATCCAGAGCGGATTTCTGACAGATGACATGAAATCCTTCGCTTGAGTTTATTTACAGCCTTGCCCACATAGAATGCATCACATTCACTGCACCGTGCTCTGTAAATTACTTTTGTAGGGTTACAGTCACCCCCTGCACTGCTCTTAATGATTTTCTTTAAATAAGGGCAATAAAAACTGTCACCTTGCTGTATAAACATACAAAATGTACAATTAGTTTCAAAGCTTTTAGTGTTCCTCTCATATGGTCTTTTTTAATTATTTTTATAAGACACAATGCTCCTGCTACTACTGGAACTGTATGGGTAATCCTCCTTCTACACTGCCCTTGTTTCTGCCTGTAAATCTTGGTATTTTATGAATTTGTCTCACTACTACGTACAATACAGTAGTCACTGGGTGCAGCAATTTCACTGATCAATGCTACTTTTGTCTTCTTTTCCTGGACAACTATATCTGGTTTTCTCACATCTATTGTTTGAACGGTTGCTAATGGGTGATCCCATATGATGTAAACTTCACCATTTTCTATGATGCTTTCTGGCTCATGTTTTCAGTGCTGCTCAATTTCAATATTATAATGTTTTGCACAATGCCCAATGCAACAGTCGTGCCACATTATTATATCTTTCAGTATAAAGTACTTCTGCTACTTGTGCATCACACCCAGCAGCAACATGTGCGACCTTTTCCAATTCTGTTTTACAAAACCTGCATTTGTCTGTTTCTCCCACATATTTAAGAGACTATGTGAACCAACATGTAAGTAAGTCCACTATCCTCTGCCACCAATATAAACCTTTTGTCTTTTGGTTTAAATTCACCTCTCCTTAACCATTCCGGCATACGGTCCTGATTGATATGAGGTTGTCCCAAGAGTTTCCTGTACTTGCAACTATATTTATACAGCTTCCACATTTCTTGCTTTTTCATATGATCCTTCATCTTATATTCTTTTTTTTTTTTTTGGCACATTCAGTTGCTGCCAGATTTTTATCCACTTCTAGTTTGATTTAAATTCCCGCTTCAAATCAATATGCTTCTGCTGAACTAAACAGGGTCATCTTACACTTCCTCTCCTCATACTTTAAAACTTTTACTACATTTGGATCTTGTGAGGTTAGGAGATATGTACACAGTCATATGATTACAGAGCTTTACATCTATTCAATTTTGAGGCAGTTCATACCTACTTCAGAAAGTACAGTTGTGTACACTTACCATAAATGTAGATGTTCGAGTGTATTCACTGTTGCAGTCATCACACTTGGGTTATCCTGCCAGGGGTAGCCCTCATTTGGCCCGAATACCAGAGACTTACTATTTCTGCGTTGGTTGCTGTCACTTCAGGATTGATGTTAGGTTGTCACTGGTATAAAAACAGGCAGCCAACGCCACTACATCAGTTTTTCTTGCTCCAAATGTCAGAAGCACCCAAATAGGGAGCTAAGTTATGGTGGAAAAAACACCACCAGTAAAAAGAAAATACCAATACCAGTAGGAATAGCCATAGAGAGGAGAGATGAAGAGATAAGAGAAAAACAGGGGGTGGGAAACCAGGACTGCAACAGTGAATGCACTCGAACATCTACATTTATGGTAAGTGTACACAACTGTACTATGTTCTTTGTGTTTCACTGCTGCAGTCATCACACTTGGGTTGATTTCAAAGCTGAAAAATGTGTGAAGGCAGTCAAGAAGAGTTGGGGCTGGCTAGCATGCCCTGCAGGACTGCTGTTGCAAGGCCCGCCCTGGATTTGAAAAAGATAGGCAAGTGGTAATGCTTGGTGAAGGTGTGAACAGAACTCCAAGTAGCAGATTCCCGAATGTCCCTGGTAGGGACTCCTCTGAGAAGGGCTGTATAGGTTGAAGTTGCCCTAGTGGAATGCGTTCTGACCCGCTGAGGGGGTGGTTTCCCATGGTGTTTGCAACAGAAATGGATACAGTGTGCTATCCATTTGGAGATGGTTTGTTTTGACTCTGCCCCTGGTGCAAAGCTAACCAGTTAGATTTCCTGAAGGGCTTAGTCCTATCAAGGTGGAATCTGAGCTGTCTGTGCACATCTAAAGAGTGCAAGGATCCTTTCCCCCTTATTTTGAGGATTAGGGAAAAAGGTGGTCAAATGGATAGATTGGTTGAGAGCCACAGTGGACACCACATTAGGCATAAAAGTAGGGTTAGTCCTGAGGGAGACCCTGTCAGCATGAAAAATAATGAAGGGTTCCCACAGCCATCAGTGCTTGTAGCTCAGACACTCTTCTAGCTGAGGTGATGGCCAGAAACAAGGCTGTTTTCCAAGAGAGGAATGTTAACTCTGCTGATGCTGCAGGCTCAAAGAGGGGTAGCGTGAGCTTTTCCAACATAAAATTAAGGTCCCAAGTAGGAGTGGAGGCTCTTCTTGGTGGCCTTAAGTTGTTAGCCCCTCTCAGGAACTGTTTAATGAGAGGGTGAGAGAAGAAAGGTGGCTCACTGCTGTAGAGCAGAGACGGCAGAGGCATGGATCTTAATGGAAGAGAAAGATAGGCCTCTGTGGAGTAGGTCTGCTAGGTAATCCAGGATGAGAGGTAAGAAGGGCAGTGCTGTATCCACTCCTTTAGAGTGAATCCAGGAACAATACCTTTTCCACTTATCAGTACAGGATTTTCTTGTACTGGGCCTTCTGGCTTCACGAATGACATCCAGCACCTGCTTGCTTAGGCTGGCCACTGGAGGAGAAGTCAAGGAATAAGCCAGGCTGCAAGGTTCAGAGTTTGCAATTGCGGATGCAAGATCTGTCCCTCCTGCTGAGTGAGGAGGGATGGGATCTGGGGTAAGTGCCATGGTGGCACCGGTGGCAGACTGAGCAGTAGTGGGTACCAGTGTTGGCATGGCCAGTCTGAGGCAATCAGGATTGCCCTTGGTCTTTCTTGCCTTATCTTGAATAGTACTCTTGTAAGAAGAGGCAGAGGGGGAAAAGCATAGATTGAGAGGTTTGCCCACTGGAAGGATAAGACATCCACTTTCCTGGCCTTGCTGTGAGGTACCCTGGTGCATAATTTGTTGAGCTGGTGATTGTAGGGGGAGGCAAATAGGTCCACCTTCGGGGTACCTCATTTCTGGGTTAGAAGCCTGAAGGTGTTGTGGTCTTAATTGCCACTCATGTGGGTCTAGGAGATTTCTGCTTAAGATGTCTGCTAGAGAGTTTTGTTTGCCTGGCATGAATTGAGCTTGCAGGTGAATATGCATAGCCAAGGCCATGTTCCACAGGGTCATGGCTAGTCTGCAGAGTGGGTTCCCCCCTGCTTGTTGATGTACCACATACCTGTGGTGTTGTTGGTTTTTATTAGAAGGGGCCCCGGTGAGAGTAGGGATCTGAAAGCTGTCAGAGTGTGCTGAACAGCAAGCATCTCTTTTTGGTTGATGTGCAGATGAATTTGGTTTGGACTCCAGTGGCCCTGAATGAATCTGCCATCCAGATGTGTACCTCAGGCATAGTCTTGTTGTGGATGCATGCTGCTGCCCACCAAGGTAACTCTGTCCTGAGACATGGTATTATAGGCATGATGGTTTCCAGGTCCTGAGAAAATTGGCACCAAATACTTTTTAAGTACCACTGAGGTTTCCTCATATGCAGTCTGGCATATGGAATTAGCAGAATGGAGAAGGCCATGAACCCTAGAGCCTGCAGGATTTTCCTTGTGGATAGCTGGGTTCTGGTGGCCATTTGAGTGAAGTAGCCTGTCAGATAGGCTTGTTTTTCTGGAGTGAGGAATGCCATCTGGGATGCTGTGTCCAAGCTTGCACCCAGGAATACATTTTTTTGACTGGGGACTAGTTTGGATTTCTTTTCATTGATAGTTTACCCCAGGGAGGTTAGAAGGTCCTTTACAAATGCCAGGTGCTGCAACAGCTTTTCCTGACTGTCTGCCTGATCCAGCAATCGTCCAAGTAAGGGTATATTTGAATCTTTCTCTGCCTGCAATAGGCAATGGCTGGAGCCAGGCATTTTGTGAAAACTCTGGGAGCAGTGGATAAGCCAAAGGGAAGTGCAGAGGACTGATAATGCATAGATACTAACCTGAAATGTAGAGATTTCCTGCAGGAGTCCCTGATACGGATGTGCAGATAGGCTTCCTTTAGGGCTAGGATGGCTAACCAGGCATCTTTGGACAGCATAGGTAGAAGCTGCTGTAGGGTGAGCATTTTGAATTTTGGTACCACCAGGAAGCCAGGAAGGCATTTAGAATGGATAGATCTAAGACTGGGGTGCCAGGTGCCCTCTTTTCTGGGTACCAGGAAAGGTCTGGAATAAAAACCTTGGCCTATCTGTTCTGCAGGAACAGAGTGAATTGCCCTTCTGGAGAACAGGGACTGAACTTGGTTTTGTGCCTCAGCCCACTGGTTTGGAGGAGGGTCTGGAAACCCTTTTGGGGTTGGTAGCATGTGGAAAAGACCCATTGATCGCTGGTGATGGAGATCCAGTTTTTTGCATGGTGGGCAAGTTTTCCTCCTGGGGGCACGAGCAATTGGGCAGAGGTGAGGAGTGGAGTTGAGAAGTTATTGTGAATTCTTTCCATAAGGAGGTGGCTTAGCACTCCCTCTTTTAGAAGTGGAAGCACTCCACTGTTTAGATCTCTGCATACCCTGAGACTGTAATCTGGGGGGTCTGTTTCCCCTGGGTCTAATTTCAGATGGCCTTGAGGGGGCTGGAAAGGACCAATGTTTCAAGGGGCAATACCTACTGAATCTTGGAGGTTGCACTTGCAAAAAATCTTTGACTGTCTGCATAGACTTAGCCTTTTCTTCCATCTTTTTTAAAACCTCTTCTGCTTTGGTGCCAAACAGATTGTCCTTGTTCAAAGGAGAGTCCAGTAATTTTGATTTGACATGGTCTGGCAAGGTCTGCCCTTAAGCCAAGCATGCCTTCTAAGTACAAAACCTGTGACTGCTGGCCTGCAAGATGCTTCTAGGGCATCAAACCCACATTGCAGGGTATGCTTGCTGACTTGGCTTGCAGAATGCATAAGCTCCTGTAATTCTTTATTTTCTGCACAGTCAGGAAAGGTAGATCATTTTTGCTTAATAAGTTCCATAGTATGTTGCTGGTATTTCAACATGTGGAACTGACAATTCAATGCTCTTATGGCGAGAGTTGCACAGGTGTATACTTTTTTACCCCATCTGTCTAAAGCTCAGGAATCCCTGTCCGAAGGGGTGGGATTCTTACCTGTAGTTGCTTTTATTCCTTTAGGTCCCCTGGGAGATGACCTCTGGGGGTCAGTAGTAGGATTTCTGAAAATAAATTTGTGGGAGTCAGGGATTCTATATTACCTGTCTGGTTTCTTTGGAGGAGGGGGTAAAGTATCAGGAGTTAGACTGGATTCCATAAAGACATCATCCACAACATCCAGAACAGGAGGGATAGCTAAGGGTCTTTGCTGTGGTAAAACTAAAAATTTCCTGAGTCTCTTTTTGGACTGAAGATAATCCTGGCATTCCCAGTGGAAATGCCCTCTCAAAGTATGTAGGGTTTCACCAAAAGAAAAATCCTCTGGAGGGGAAGCAGAAGGAATGGATTCCACTGCATCTGAATCCTCATAGGCAGATAAAGGCATGTCTTCATATACACAAACCTCAGAGTCATCAGACTCTTGGTCAGTTAAAGCTGCTGGGGACAAGTTTCTATTCCTTTTAGCTGGGGAAGGCTGGCTTCCCCTAATTAGCATGATCAAGTCTTCTGCCATTTTAAGCATTTGAGATTGCGGAAAGGAAGCAGGAGACTGAGCTTGGGTCAATGGTTTTTTAGGCATAGCTCATACTCTTGGCCTTAGAAACTGGGTAGTTTTAGAAAGAACTGAAGACGCAAAAGAAGTCGTCGGTTTGTGTCGATTATCGGTAATGCGAAGAAATTCTTCAGAAGCCAGTGCCTGCACAGCAGCTCAGGACCCATCCAAGGTACAGACATCCGCAGGTTCCGTAGTCAAAAGAAGTTTCTAGCAGCATAGAGGACTCCGAACGGGTCTCGGTAGCGGACTGCGAATCCATCGAAGTGGAGATCAGGGGCTGTGAAAGCGCCTCACTGAGTACTGGCGAACTGGTGACTAGCTTAACGGAAGCGTTGTAAGCAGTTTTAAACCCGTGTGGTCTGTCTCTGTCTTTATCCTTATGTTTTTTCGTCAGATCGGTAGTCGGATGGCTTACTGAAGCCATTTCAGAATACACAGATCAAGAACGAAAGTATTTAGCTACAATAAGGGCCCGACGACGAATAGTTTAGGCATTGAAAAAAGCACAAAACCGACAGCGAGGTAAGTCATGGTCTGGGCCTAAACAGGTGACGCAGTAAAAATGGAAATCTCTGTGTGGTATTTTGCTTTCCAAAGGCGAGACAAATGTTAACTTTTTCTGACATAAGTTAGAGCAAGAAAAAAGGATCCCCAACGGGGTACTTAGCTTTAGAAGACTTCAGGATGATTCAATTTTGGAAACAAAAACTCAGGTTGCGGCCGACCAGCACTTGTGTGAACTGCTTCTGATTCGGGCTCCTCGGCGAGAAAGACTGATGTAATGGTGTCAGCTGCCTGTTTTTATACCCCTGATGACCTGACATCAGTCCTGAAGCGACAGCAACCGACAGGGAAATACTAAGTTTCTGGTATTTGGGGGGACTCAGGGCTACTCCTGGCAGGACAATCCAAGTGTGATGACTGCAACAGTGAAAACGAAGAACATGAGATTTATAATCATGGTATACACCAACTTTTATCAATAATTTGGAAGCATGAAGTATTTTTCTTGATTTCCTGTCCAACCGACCCAATACTGTTAGGGTCAGTCAGTAACTCAAAAACTGTAAGGTAGGACAGGAATAACAAAATGGACCTGCCTGCACTTCATTCCTAGATGTCAGAGCTGTTTTCAATATTAATGTTAGTCTTCTAAAATATTTAAAT
>NC_056743.1:26460366-26557866 GCF_019279795.1 Protopterus annectens
TATATATATATATACACACACACATATATATAGGTTTACTTTGGAATAGTGAAATACTGAAATGTCGAATTTCAGCATCTTGAGACCAAAATGTCGAAACTGCAGTTGTGCGAAACTGCAGAATATCGAACCCGGAATTGTCGAACCGGTAGCACTGATGGCAAGTTAGTAAGTGTCATTTTTTTAAAGGGTTTTAGGGAGGGTTTGTGTGTATGTGAGTGCGTTGGGGAGTTTCAGGTGTGGGTTAGGGTAGGTACGCAAGAGTGTGAGTGTCTAAGCGTTGAGAGTGCTGATGTTTGTATGTATTTGACCTGTGTTTGTGCAAGGGGGGTGTAGAATGTGTGATGGTGGGTTTACTGTCTTTCGCTGTTCAGTGCGACCTTGGAGTTAGTATATATACATAGCGGGGATGTAGAAATCAGCACACTGCTGTGCTTATGACTTCCCTTGTTAGAAATCAGCACACTGCTGTACCTATCACTTCCATCTTAGAAACCAGCACACTGCTGTACCTATCACTTCCCTTGTTAGAAACCAGCACACTGCTGTACCTATGACTTCCATCTTAGAAATCAGCACACTATTGTACCTATCACTTCCCTTGTTAGAAACCAGCACACTGCTGTACCTATCACTTCCATCTTAGAAACCAGCACACTGCTGTATCGATCACTGCCTTTGTTAGAGACCAGCACACAGCTTTACCTATCACTTCCATCTTAGAAACCAGCACACAGCTGTACCTATGACTTCCATCTTAGAAATCAGCACACTATTGTACCTATCACTTCCCTTGTTAGAAACCAGCACACTGCTGTAGCTATCACTTCCATCTTAGAAACCAGCACACTGCTGTATCGATCACTGCCTTTGTTAGAGACCAGCACACAGCTTTACCTATCACTTCCATCTTAGAAACCAGCACACAGCTGTACCTATGACTTCCATCTTAGAAATCAGCACACTATTGTACCTATCACTTCCCTTGTTAGAAACCAGCACACTGCTGTAGCTATCACTTCCATCTTAGAAACCAGCACACTGCTGTATCGATCACTGCCTTTGTTAGAGACCAGCACACAGCTTTACCTATCACTTCCATCTTAGAAACCAGCACACAGCTGTACCTATGACTTCCATCTTAGAAATCAGCACACTATTGTACCTATCACTTCCCTTGTTAGAAACCAGCACACTGCTGTAGCTATCACTTCCATCTTAGAAACCAGCACACTGCTGTATCGATCACTGCCTTTGTTAGAGACCAGCACACAGCTTTACCTATCACTTCCCTCTTAGAAGTCAGCACATATCCATGCTTATGATTTCCCTCTTAGAGATCAGCACACTGCTGCATCTACATTGCTCTTCTTACCTGCTGGCTGACGCTGTGGGTGAAGTGTATGAATATCCATTGGGAAATGCAGTTTGTTGCGGATTATCTCTTGGTTCTTGCCCGTGAATTTGTTTGCACTGTTTATGCTCTTTGTGTGCCAGTCAGTCCAGTACAAACTGTCTTCAAACACTGTGATGGCAAAAGGGTGAGGCAAACCTAGGAGTTAAGCATCACAGATCATCAGTACATCACGTGTTCAATGAATTTTAGCTTTAGAACAGATAACTGCTAACAAGTGTGCACGTGTACATGTCCTAATCCTGGTCCCAGTACTGCACAGGGCATTACTACCAGCTCAACTGCTTGGTTCTCTAACCCTCATAGACTGACACTTACATTATTTTATTTAACATGTATTTGCCTGGATAGTCCGACTGGACAACAAGTGCCCATTGTCAGCGGAGTCCTAGGGAGAAAAACTCCGTAAGTTTACAGACAGAAGAAAAATTTACAAGAGAGACATTACAGACTAGTAGCATACAGACTGTAGACTTTACAGCCATTAGTATACATAAAGAGGATATCCCCCTTTTGGTACAAAATATACAATGAGAGTAGATAAGAACTTGTTAGAGCATTGCAAGATATTTCACAACTGAATAAGAGTATATAAATGTTTTAAGTTTCCATATATATATATATATATATATATATATATATATATATATATATATATATATATATATATATATATATATATACATATATTCAAGCAAATATACATATAAGAGCATACACCCCCCCACACACACACACACACACACACATGTACATACACTCGTATATAGGTTATTGCTCACACATGGATAGGGAAAGTTAGATGGTGGTGTTTGTGTTTTACTAATACTATGTATTACATAGTGCTCTGCCCAGAGTCTGGAATCTGAGACGGTGTTTACCATTTTTTTAATTTGTTTATCCTTTGCTGACCAAGTTACTCCCACTAGGCTGGTGGCCTCTTTCCAGGAAAGACCCAAGGTGGTATTTATACTACTAGGAGAAATTTGGCCAGGGCATCAGGGAACTTCCCTTAGTCTTTTCTGTTTGGAGGTGTGAGATCTTTTACATCCACCTGAGTTACCACCAAAGTCAAAGTCACAGTAAACTTTATTTAAACCAATGCAAGCAGGTGGGACCTCAGTTTAACAACTCATCCAAAGGACAACACACTCAGGACTGCAGCAACCTCCTCTCTTATGCTGCACTGCAGAGTCCACAATCCATCTACCAGGTGTGTGTGTGAGAGAGCTTTTGGATGAGGCATTAAACTGAGGTCCAATTTATTTTAGTTTGTGGTCATGCAGGTGGATGTAAAAGACTAGGGGATTTTTATTTACGACAACAAGCAAGAACATCACATAATCAACAAGGGTAAAAAATATGTACACAGTAAAAAGTACTACAATAAAAAAACATGTCCAGTAATTCAACAGTATAATTTTGGGAAACATAAGCATGTATTCCCCCACCACTTCTTCCTCAACCACTTCCTTCACTCTCCCAACATCAACAATTTTAAGAAATCATTCTTCACATCTCACTACCCAAATATGTCAACATACCCCAACAAAAATCTATCAATCAAACATACATAATAGGCAAAGACCTATAGTATTAGGTTCATAGGTTCATAGATAGGTACTAGGCTATCGGCCCTAGGGCCTATATAAGCCTAACCAAAAAGGTACCCTGGCTTTCGCCACCCAAGAAAATTATTTTCCTGTGCCCCTGTCGAGCAGAGCCACAGAGGTGATCCCCAGGGTGAATTTCCTATTTCCCATCCAATCATCAAGATTTTTCTTTAAGAGTGCTAATGAGGAGCTTTGTTTGATATAGATAGGTAGTTTGTTCCAGAGTATGGGAAGTCACTGGGACAGGAATCTATCCCGCCACCATGTTCTGTTTATTGTGGTGACAAGGTTTAGGTCTCTAGAGCATGTAGTTCAGAGGGATTGGGATTTCTTTAAGTGGAGCATGTCCAACAGCTCTGGGTTTGACATAGCTTTGTATGTTAGACAGAGATTGCCTCTAAGTAGGCGATATGCGACGGAGTAAAGCTGGAATGTTTTGAGACTGTCTGCGTAGGGCTCTGTTTGAGGCCGGTAATCCTCTTTGTGAGATATTTCTGCGACCTTTCCAGTTGTTGTAGATGTCTTGTGAGGTACACACCAAAAGGGGTGTTGTACTCTATAATGGGTTTAATGAGTGACGAGTAGAGGGGAACAATGACCTCTTTTTTCCTGGATGAGAAACCTTTTGTGATGAGGTATGCCACGTAGAAGGATTTCCTGACTACTGTGGTGATGTGATTATCAAAGGAGAGACTACTGTCCAGCTGTGTCCCAAGGTCTCATCACACTTTCGGTGTTAAGTAGACTACCACTTATGTGGCAGCTCGTGTACAGAGTTTTTGCCAAAGGGGATGACAATGCACTTTTTGGCACTGAGCTTGAGGCCATAGCTTTGACATCAGGTATCTGTCTCAGCGAGGCCTTTTTGTAGGATGCCCACATCGTTAGGAGCTTCAATTATGGCTCCAAGTTTGCAGTCATCTGCAAATTTCATTAGCCAAAGACCTTCTGTGTTAGCCTGTACTTCAGAAAAGTAGATACCAAACAGGAGAGGAGCCAGGACTGAACCCTGTGGTACTCCACTTGTCACTGGTCTGAAGTTGGATTTGTAGTCTGCTACTTTCACCGTGTGGGTTCTGTTAGTGAGCCAGTTGGCAACCCATCTTGTGACATAGGGATTTATACCTAGTTTAGTGAGTTTATCTACAATTTCAGAGTGGGGGATGGTGTCAAAAGCCTTGGCAAGATCTAGATAGGCTGTGTGAACCACCTTGCCCTCGTCTACAGCTTTGGTGACTGCTTCAAAGAAGTCAATCGGGTTTAGGAGACATGATATGCCTTTTACAAACCCGAACTGGGTGGGATCCAGAGTTTGGAGATTACCAATGTCTTTGTTTATAAGTTCCATGATGATACGTTCCATGGCCTTGCAGACCAGGCTCGTTAGACTAATGGGGCAGTAGTTCCCGGGGTCCGTGGTGGCTCTCCCTTTGTGGAGTAGGATAACCATCACTGTGTGCCATTCAGTGGGCACAAAGCCTGAGGTGAGGCTATGACTGAACATGGTGCTTAGGTGGGGTGCCAGTTCATTCTGTAGTTCATGTAGAATGCAGCCTGGGATATTGTCAGGTCCCATGGATGCTGTGGTCTTGGGTTTGGAGAGTGTGGTTTTTATCTGTGCAGCCGTGATTACAGGAACGTTGCATTCTTCCGGTACAGAGATGGGCCCTTTAGGGGGTGTGGGTGGGTAAAGTTAACACTGAACCTATCTGCCAGGATGTTGGCAATATCAGTTGGTTCTGTATATTTAGTGCCATTGTGCTGTAACTCAGAGCAGATCTGGCCATTGTGCTGTAACTCAGAGCAGATCTGAGTGTTGCCACTGAGATGCTTGACATAGCTATAGAATGCTTTATGATTGTCTTTAGAATCAGTGGTGATTTTGTTTTCTTAACTAGCTTTGGATGATTTTTTGAGGAATCTCAGCCTCTTACTGAGGCTGCCTAGGGAGTTCTTCCAGTCATGGGATTTTACTCTTTTTTCCAACAGTTTCTTTCTTTTGTTTTATAGTTTGTTTATAGCAGGGGACCACCAGATTGGCTTCCTTTTTTGGAGGATAGCATCTTGGTTCTCTTAGAGATAGCACGATCCATGCACTCGTGTAAGTGCTTATAAAGTGCATTTGTGTAGGATTCAGCAGTCATACCTCTATTGTCCATCTGCATGTGTGTTGTGAAGTTTGCCACTTCTGTCTTAAGATGCGTGAAGTTGGCTTTGGAGAAATTTTTTATGGTGGTTTCCCTAATGGGGGTGGGGGCGGGATGTGGATGTCTAGGCTGATCAGCTTGTAGTCGGATCTGACCGAGGAACTGATCTCTGGTGTGGAACACCGGTCGCCCATGTTGGTAATGACCAGGTCTAGGATATTGCTGCCCCTGGGGCAATATCCATACAGTATTGTATCTAATGTGATAGGAAAAAGAAATTCAACGTTATAAGAACATAAAAGCATTTGCCAAAATAACTGAATTCTGGAACAGTCAAAGCATGCAAAAAGGTTTCTTCAACATTACAAATATGACACCAAGGTTGAGCTCTAACCCTGTACTTCACGTCACCTTAAACCGGTAATTTGCTTAAGAGTCTTTATAAAAAGTCTTAAATTTCCTTAATATTTTTGAACCTATGTTTTCCATGGTTAATACTTTATAAATTATGAGGGGAAATATTTTCCCATGACCTACCAATCAAGAATCCATCACATATGCACATACATTATACATATGACCCAGACCAAGGCACACACACAGACCCAGACTCACACACACACACACAGACCCAGACTCACACACACACACACACAGACCCAGACTCACACACACACACAGACCCAGACACACACACACACAGACACACACACACACACACACACACACACACACACACACACACACACACACACACACACAGACTCACACACACACACACACAGACTTTTTTCTGGAGTTAAAATGTAAAGAATCCGTAAATTTCCAACTAAGTATTATATAAGTGCATTATTTTAAGATGTCATTAGGCACAGTCTCTTACATTTACCTATAAACACATTCTCTCAAGTAATATCATATTTTTTCATAATTTACTAAGCAAATCCACTCCGTCATGTTGCTGCCTAAGAAGTATCCAGTACAAATGCACAGAGGTTAAACAGACAATAGAATATTAGACCTAGCCCACCATCCTTTTTGTTAAACGGTAACATTTCTCTTAATAGTGTTTAACTGATTTCCCCAAGACAACAAAAATATGTCTAAAAGTATATTCTCTTTCTTTTTTGGAAATAAAAAAAACTTGTCCTATATAACCTAATTTTCCCAGTATAATCATATTTATAACAAATACAATATTACGAGTTAAATACAAGATTAAAATCCTCGGCATAAGAAAAACACTATTAGTAGAGTAGGGCATGACTCTATTTGACACAGATTCCTTACAAGATACAGAACATTCCTCTATAACAGCATTCATCAAAAGTTAAACAACAGGCCATTCAATGGCAACTCATGTTTGACACCTCAACAAATTTTAATTCTATTACCAAGGTGACCATTTACTATTATCCCAGGAATCTTCATAAATACTGTGTAGAACATGCAATAATTTAGTACTAGTGCTGCAAGATTTTAGTATAGCCCATAAACTTTTATGTGAATTATCAAAAGCTTTCTGGATTTCATATGACAAAAGCAAGCCTTTCTTGGCATGAGTAGTACTATCAATGATTTCCTGTCACACTGCTAACATTTCCATGCTCAGTCTCCTCTTCACTCCAAAAAGACCAGTTTGAAATTAATATAAAAAATATGACTTGTATAACTTGCAGTATTTTTTTTATAATCTGAATTTGATAACGTAATGGGCCTGCAATTTTGAACATTTTATTTGTGGCCTTTCTTTTTAATTTTTAAATATAAATCTCATAACAGTATTACAGACTCACTAATTATATCTGTATCTAACTATTCATCTAATACTTTGAGAAAAATAAGTTTCTCTCTTTCGAACATATTTTTATAGAACTCATAGGTAATGCCATCTACACCTGGAAATGGATCAGCAGAAAGATCCAGCAAAACAAAGTCTAATTTTGACAAAGATATGTGACCATCTAACATGTTAATATTTTCTGCAAAAAATGTGTGGGATATTCCATTGTGCTTTAACAGTGTCACAGGGGGAAAACAAGATTTGAACATGTGTTTACTTATTTATTTACTACATTTTGACATTTGTTAACCATGTTAGTTCGACTGAGCTAGAGTCTAATTTCAGCAAAGGCCCAGGGAGAAAAGCTCCATACAGAGACATTAACAAAACAGTCACAACATTAGGCACAGAGTGCTTCGAATACAAGGCAGAGTCAAATATAAGGGAGACTGAAGTTGCCAATAAAATCTCAACTGTAGTACAGAAATATACAGATCATTAGGTAATTTTACAAGGAGACATACTGTGTTTATCATAGGTACATATATGTCATAAGGTAGGTACTTTCCTGAAGCTACATGAAAGCGTAATCTTATGGCATGGTAGAAAGTGGGAGAAATCAGGTGACTGGGGAGTAGCAAATATAAAATATATTGAATAGAATTACAGCCAGTTATAGTTGACTGACAGGAGGGAAAGGACATGATCAAGATTATTTTCCAGTACAGGCTTCAACTACAATATGTAATGATTTTCTTACGTTCTTTATGGATAAGGTTGCTAATTTAAGAATGGCCGTGCCTGTAGTTCCTTTACAGGGTCCTTTGATCCCTGTTTCTGAGAAATTATGTGCTTTTCACCCAAAAGTATTGTCAGATTTGGTTAAAATGATAAATGAGGCTAAGCCTAGTGGTTCTCCTGATGATGTTTTACCTTCGTTTGTTTGTAAGGATGTGTCTTTAACAGTGGCCCCAGTTATACTGACAATAATCAACACTAGTTTAGTTTCTGGTGTTGTGCCCAATGATTTTAAAAGAGTGGTTATACATCCACTATTGAAGAAATCGGGGCTTGATGCATCCGTGTTAGCTAATTATAGGCCAATTTCTAAGTTGCCTTTTTTGAGTAAGGTGATGGAGAGATGTGTTTATGGCCAATTGTTGGATTTCCTAGATAAAAATAATTTCTTAGAAAATTTTCAATCTGGTTTTAAACCATTACATAGTACTGAGACAGCCTTGTTGAAAGTTATGAATGATATTTTTCTTGCAAATGATGGAGGAAAATCTGTATTATTAGTGTTGTTGGATTTGACAGCTGCTTTTGATACAGTTGATCATGAGGTGCTGTTGCACCGTCTTGAGCATTATGTGGGAATTACTGGTTTGGCGTTAAATTGGTTTAGGTCTTACCTTTCTGATAGAATGGTGTGTGTTCAGATGGGTGGTTTTTCATCTGATTTTTCCCATCTTCCTTGGGGAGTTCCACAGGGTTCAATTTTAGGGCCTTTGTTGTTTTGTATTTATATTTTGCCTCTGGGAGATATTCTACGGAAATATGGTATTGACTTTCATTTGTATGCTGATGATTGTCAACTTTATTTACCCTTGGATGAGGCTGGTGGTCGATCAGTATCAAAGGTTCTGGATTGTTTATGTGAGCTTAAGACATGGATGGTGGAAAACTTTCTAAGTCTTAATGAAGGGAAGACAGAAGTAGTGCTTTTTGGTCCAAGTCGTTATACTGATTCCTCCATGGTAGACTGTGGTGAATTGACTCCTTATTTGAAGGATTTTGTTGTCAATTTGGGAGTAAAAATGGACAAAGATCTGTGTTTTAGGGGTCATATAAATGGGGTTGTGGCATCTTCTTTTTACCAGTTAAGACGTTTGGCTAAGGTAAAACCATTTTTGTCTAGGTGTGATCTTGAAACTGTGGTGCATGCATTTATAACTTCACGTCTAGACTATTGTAACTCCATTTTATTTGGAGTGAGTCATGGTGCCTTATCTCGTCTACAGCTTGTTCAAAATGCTGCTGGGAGATTTTTGGAAGGCAAACGTAAGTTTGATCATGCTATGCCCATATTGGCAGCTTTACATTGGTTACCTGTTTTTTACTGGATTCGTTTTAAAGTTTTGTTATTGGTGTTTAAAGCTTTAAATGGTTTGACCCCAACTTATTTATCAGAGATGTTGCATCCTTATGTTCCTGCTCGGGCACTTCGTTCAGAAGATTTGTCTTTGCTTGTGGTCCCGATGTCACGATCGATTAAAGATGAGGGGAGACGGAGCTTTTTCTGTCACAGCTCCAAAACTTTGGAATGAGCTTCCACTTTACATTCGGCAGTCTTCTTCAGTGGCAGTTTTTAAATCAAAGCTTAAGACTTATTTTTATGATTTGGCTTTTAGTAGTGTAGGATGATTGATTATGTTTGAATGTTATTTTTTTGCATTTTTGTAAAGCACTTTGGTGGCATTTTATGTCTGTAAGGTGCTATATAAATAAAATGTGACTTGACTTTGACTTTACTTGATGACGACAAATTTACTTGAGATACGCAAACAAGTGCAGAGGTGGTATCAAGACAATGGGCAGGTGGATTAAAAGACAGATAGTCTAGAAGAGTAATACAGAAGGAATTATGTTGGGCGTTGGCAGGAACAAATCCAAGAGTTCAGGAGGGTATCTTTTAAAGCTTTTTAAAAGAGGCTGGTATTGATTATAGTTCTGATGTTCAATAAGTTTGTTGCAGGCTAGAGCAATTGAGTAGCTGTGAAGAAGTTGGCCAATAGTTCTTTTGGGCTTATACATTTCCAAGAGCAGTTGGTCTGAGCTTCAGAGAGAGAGCTTGGGAGTACAGAAGGAGAGGAAGGATGAGATGACTGGGCAGGAAGTAGGTTTGCTGAGGAAGGAGTGAGTAAGAAGCAGTTAAATTAGTATGAGTTGTTGGGGGAATATTAGCCAATGTAGGCATTTGAGAGAAATGCAGTGATGAGAGTTGTTGGTTTATTTGCAGCAAATCTGGCAACTTTGTTAGAAGCGAGTTTCAGCTTGGACATTAGTGAGGACTGCAAGTTGGTTAAGATTGGAGAGGCATACAGAAGATTGGTAAGAAGGTAAGCATGGGCTAAGGAGTCTTTGGAGAGGAATATTTTGCTACCATATAGCAAGCCCATTTTTATTGCAATTTTGGACATGAAGATCAAATTTTAATTGGCCTATGATAGCAACTAGGAGATTTGTGTGCATTTCTATGTTAATTGCCATGTTATCAAGTGATGTGATAGTAAAAGTAGATTTGTGATGTGAAAGAGATTTGGGAGGAATAGGAGAAGTTTTTTTTTGTTTTGGGGATGAATATGAGTTAGTTGTCCTTAACCATCTTTCGGCAGATTTGAATGCATTTGTGTTAGAGTGTGAAGGTAAGAGATATTGTCAGAAGTGGAGATGAATGTAGAATCATCAGCTGACTGACTGAGAGAGAAGTACGAGCAGGAAGTGTTAAGACAGTTAGGGAAGATGTTAAACAGTTGGGGTCAGAGGATGGATCCCTGTGGTACACCCATTTGGACAGGGAAGAAGGGCGAGGAGGAGGTGATCCACTTGACGGACTGTAGCCTGTTGGTGTACAAATAGGGTTGGGCAGATTAAGGTCAGACAGCTTGGTCAGGGGCTTGTTGTGAGAGACAGTGTCAAAGGCTTTAGAGAGATCCAGGAAGAGACAGGAGACTAGTTTATTGTTGTCTCTGGCTTCAGAGACAGCATATGTGAAAGAAATTACAGCCGTAGCTGAGCTGTGGTTAGGGCGGGATGCTTTGCTGGGTAGCAGTTAGTAAATTTTCCCAGAGAAGATAATACAGAAACTGATTATGTATGCATTTTTCAAGAAGTTTTGATAGAGGAGATAGAATGGGTATGGGCCTGTAGTTATAGAGACCAATGGAGTGGCCTTGTGGATAGCTATAATGTAGCATTTCTTCCAGATATCGGGGACTGTAGATTCTTAGGATCATAGGAGATTACTAGGCTAATGGCCCTGGGGCTCTTGCAAGCCTAGCTAAGAGTTTATCCCCAGAAAAGAAACCTCAGTCAGCACCTGTAGCCCCTGTCAATGAGCAACACAGGTGGAACCCCTGTGAAACATTTGAGGTTTCCCATCCACTCATCAAAGTTGTACTTGAAGAGGGTCAGCGATGTACTTGGTTTGATGTGTACGGGAGTCTATTCCAGAGATGGGACAGCCTCTGGAAGACAAACCTGTCTCTCCATCAGATTTTGTTAATGTCACATATTAGCTTTAAGTCTTTCAATCGGGTAATGTGTGAGGAGTCAGACTTATGGATATGGAGCAGGGTCTCAGGTTGCCTTGTAGGTGAGACACAGATCACCTCTGAGCAATCAGTACGATACCAAGTAGAGTGACAGTGATTTGAGCCTGTCCACATAGGACATGTGTTGGAGGACATGGATTCTCTTTGTGAGGTATTTCTATGGCCTTTCCAGTTTGTGCAGGTGTTTGGAGATGTACCAAATGGGGTGTTATATTCAATTACTACCCTAATGAGGGAGGAGTACAGAGAGGTAATAACCTCCTATTTTCTGGATGCAAACCCTTTACTTATGAGATGAACCAAGTAAAAGGCTTTTCTGACCAGTGCTGCTACAAGATGGTCAAATGCGAGATTGTTGTCAACCTGTGTAACCAGGTCTCTCACCACAGGTTGTGTGCTTGGGGGGGTTCCGCTGATGTGGTAATCAGTAGAGTCCATGTTTTTGCTAAATGGTATGATAACATATTTTTTGCATTTAACTTAAGGCCATGACTTTGGCACCAGTCATATGTTGCTGTGAGACTCTCTGTAGTATGTTAACATCATTTGGGGAGTCAATGACAACACCCAACTTAGAAATGGCTGCAGACCTGGTCAGCCACAGGCCTTTTGTCTTTGCCTGGACCTCTAAGAAGTAGATACCAAACAACAGGGGTCCAGGACAGATCCCTGAGGAACACCACTAGTGACTGGTCTGCTGTCGGAGGTGGTGGCACCTATTTTAACCTTGTGGGTAGTATTGGTGAGCCAGTTGGCTACCCACCTAATGAGACAGGGATTTACGCCAAGTTGTGTTAGCTTTTCAATGATGACTGAGTGGGGGACTGTGTCAAAGGCTTTGGCTAAGTCAAGGTAAGCAATATGTACTGACTTTCCCTCATCCAGTGCCTTGGTGACAGTCTAAAAAACGTCAACCAGGTTCAACAGGCACAATCTGCCCTTGACAAATCCAAACTGGGTGGGGTCAAGTGCTTGGAGATCACCTATGTCCTTGTTTATGAGGTCCACATTAATACACTCCATGGCCATACACATCAGACTTGTCAAGCTAATGGGGTGACAGTTTCCAGGGTCAGTAGTGGCACCACCTTTGTGCAAAGGGATGACAATGGCAGCTCTCCACTCTGCTGGAATGAATCCTGCACTTTGGCTATGGTTGAACAGGGTGCTCAATGGCGAGGCTAGTTCTTGTTGGAGATGTTGCAGAATACAGCCTGGGATACTATCAGGTCCCATGGAAGCTGTGTTCTTTGCCTTGAATAGGGTTTTTAACACTTAATCTATGGAGATGTGAGGTGTGGGGCAAGTATTGGGGATGTCAAATGGGCCTTTGGGGGGGGGGGCAGAGTTTGCAATGAACCTATCTGCTAGCAGGTTGACTAAGTCAACAGGGTCAGTGTAAATGGTACTGTTAAGAGCTAATTTGGAACAAACCTGGGCTTTGTCATGGAGGTTTCTGACGTAATTGAAAAAGGCTTTGCGGTTAGCCTTTGTTTCAGAGGCTAGTTTCGATTCATAACTGGCTTTGGGGTTTTCACTAGTGATCAAATTTGCTTGTCGAGTGTAAGGACGGAGTTTTTCCAATTGTGAATTTGTGCCTTTTTACCCTTGGACAACAGTTTCTTTCTTTTGTTGTAAAGTCTGTTGATAGAGGATGTCTACCAGATAAGTTTGTGTTTCCTTGAGGAGCAGGTTTGAGTTCTGTTGGGTATGGCCGAGTCCATGCAGTTGTACAGGTGCTTGTATACTGCACTGGCATACTGTTCAGCATAGTTGTCTGCATCCTCTGAAGGGGGCTGGTGGTGTGAAGTTACTAATACCCTCCCTTAGAAGGTTGCAGTCAGTTTTTGAGACGTTTCTTAGCCTAGTTATTGCTGGGTGGAATTGAACAGCACAGACACTTTGAATGAGACAGACCGATGGTCTGATCACACCAGGGAAGAACTTACTATAGGCGTGGTGCAGCAGTCACCCATGCTGGTGAGAACCAAGTCTACAATACTATTTCCCCTTGAGGGGGAAGAGATAAGTTGGTCTAGTGTGTTACAACTGATAAAGTCAGGAATCTTTGGGTGAGTGCATTAGAGCAGGAATAGTTCACCCACTTTATCGTGGGGTAGTTAACGTCACCAAGGATCAGCGTGTTAGGGGGTACCTTGATGGAGTCAAGTAGGTCCAGCTAGGAGATCTGGGTGTCCTGAGTCATGGAGGGGGGGTCTATATTTGGCTATAACTTGGATGGGTGTCTTGCCAATTGTCAACTGCACCTGGAGAAATTCTAGTGCATCATGCTGGCAAATCAGTCTGATGGTATATTTGTCTAATGAAAATAACAACTACACTACCCTTAGTCTTCCAGACCACATTTTGGGGTCGGAATGTGTAGAATGGTGTACAGCCTGGTAAGGCAGGGGTGCTCTCCACAGCCTTGAACCAAGTTTTCATGACTGTACAGATGTCGGCATCTTCCAGTGCGATGAGAGCCTCCAGTGAGTGCATTTTCAGGTTAAGGCTCCTAGCGTTAAGCAGCATGACCTTCAATTTGCTTTTTGACAGCTCTTTTATGTTGGAAGATCTGTGTCTGGGACATTGCCTAAATCTTGGATAAATGTGTTGATCAGAATAGAGATTTGGTAGGTTATCAAGCTAGTGGCAAGCTATAGGAAGAGGGGTAGAAAGATTATCAGCAGAGGGGGAGCAATGCTTTAGTTTGCTAAGTAGGGATTTTAAATAAGATGTGGGGACTGGGTTGAGTGAGAAGGAGGTTTTGTGGGTTGATAATAGGGGTGGAATTGAGAAATTGGGAGGTGTGATTACTCTGGGTTAGTCTGCTGATGTAATTGAAGTAGGAGTTAAGAATGGTGGCAGTTATGAATGGAGAGTTTTTAGGACATGGGTTAGGTATACTGAGGCTACCTGGGTAGAGAATCTTGTTAATTGCATTCCAGAATTGCTGTGGTAGTTTGCTTGTGGCTTTAGGCAGAAGTTTTGCTTATCATTATTGACATGTTTTTGGCAAGGTTCTGGAGTTTTTATAGGTTTGGAGGTGGGTATGGGATTTGGTTATTAGCCAGTTTTTCCAAACGTTATCTCTTGTGCATTAGAGAATGAGTGGACTGTGAAAGCCAGGCAGCAAAGAGAGACTTTACTCTTATTTCCCTAAGGGGAGTAAGGGAGTTGAGAATGTCTAGAAAAATTAGGCTAAAGTTGTGTATGGCATCATCAAAGGGTAAGTTAAAAAGAAAGGACCAGTTTTTACTGGAAAGTCTATCATTAAATACATAGGGGTTAAAGCTAGAGATACAGAGTGAGGGACCCAAGAGAGAACATGTTCAAGGATGGGGATGTTGTTACCTGGAGGGATGTATATGACAGCAATTGTGAGCTTTTTAGGATTGTTCAGTTTGCAATTTACTGTTGGAAGTTCTGCAAGGTGAAAGATGGGGCGTGAGATAGACAAAAGGAACATGTTAAGTTGATTACAGTACGGTATAGCAACACCACCTCTTTTTTTAAGGACCAAGTGGAAGATATTGTATCCAGGCAGTAGAAATTCATTACCTGAAATGTGGGGTTTGGGCCAGGTTTCAGAGAGAGTTGTTATGTCAGGAGTATGATGGGTTATCCACAAATGGCATTCACTGACTGTTGAGAATACTATGGATGTTAATTGAGAGCATAGTTAAGCACTCAGAGGTGGAAGAGGGATGAGGGGGAGAGGGGGTGAAGAGAGAAGGGGGTGAGAAGTTGGTAAGAAGAGATGGACTGGATTTGGGGTGAATATCACCTGAAAGTAATAAATTCTGGGTGAATACAATTAGTGAAGCAATGCTGGAGCAGTAGGTGTGGTATTTAGGTTTAGATTTGAGGGTGTGTGTGAGGTGTAGGACTAATTTGATCTCGTGTAGGAGTATGTTTGAGAGGTTGAATAAAGAGGACTCTATTAGTAAAGTTTGGGGCGTTTCCATATCTTTTAATGAGTGTGTAAGAGTAGGAAGCAAGTTTCTGGGTGATAAATTAACATGTTATGAAATCAGGAGAGACAGAAGAAGAGGAGTAGTAATAAAGATGAGATGCATGTTAAGGGAGGGAGAGGAGGTAGTTGAGAGAAAAGTTGGACACAAAGGTGGGTTGATAAGTGAAGGATGAGTTAGGTAGAGGGGATAGGGTAGTAGATGAAATTTGTACAAAGAGTGCTGGGGTGAAGAAGGGCTAAGAAAATTAAGAGTGTAGTGGAAGTACTTTAGTGGGTTTGGGAGGAACAGGTCTGGAAGTGTGGTTAAGTACAGAGTTTCAGTTTTAAAGGTTGAGCTATTAGTAGGGGATGTGGCGAGGTTGGAGGAAGGGAGTGATGATTGAAGGGTGTGAACAGGAGGTGGGCTGAAAGGGGAGTGGACAAAAGGGATAAAGTATAAATGTAGAGCAAGTGGGGGTGGGTGGGAATAAAGGGTTGGGGAGTGGAGTGAGCTCGAGAGAAGCAAGGGCGGAGTGGGAAGAAACCTGGCCAGAAAGACATCATCTGAAAGACCCAATCAGGAATAGCACATCAGTGCTAAGCACAGAACTATGAAGCACTGTAAGTTCAAGTTGTAAGTGTGTCTGCTTTACTTACAATTGCATATAAAAGTACAGACACCACATGCTGTGTGTAGCAGGCAGGCACACAGTCTTAAATCAAATATGAGGTTTATTAACTACTACTGGGAGTGAAGTCAGTTAGATAACTTCAGTTGGCTGCCATAGTGGAAGTTATGGTAATTAGAAGGATACTTTGAGGGAGGGAGGGAGGCTAAGGTGAAAAGTGGGTGTGGGGAGGAACCCTGGAATAAACGTCCTAGCTTAATGTGCAATAAGCACAACACAGTTCATGCATCACTTATCAGATAAAAATTGCAGGGCAAGGGACGTACTTTGTAGATAAGAATTTCTTTTCTGAGCACATTGGTCGCTGTCTGAAAGTTCAGAGATGAGGGTTTTAGCAAAGCAAAAGACCTGATGTTAGGGTGACTGCTGTAGACTAGAAAGAAATATTGCCAGAACACAATGAAGGTAAAAAGGAGAGAAACAAGAGTAAGTTGGGAGGGAAATTAGAGAGACTTAATATGCTTCAGTAAGGAACTACCTTAAATAAGTTATAATTCATTATCTCAAATCACATGTCATGGCAACTTTTCAACGAACCTGATTAATAATTAGTAAAGTGTAAAAAAATATTTACTGACTTACATTACAGAGACAAACTGTTGCACAGCAATATAAACAAATTTAACAGTGGGTTGGGTTAGGATTAGCACGTACAATGCACAAACAGTTCTGGAATGAGTACGCACTGTCTACACACCTTACAACATTGCTCATGATTGCTGTAGCAACCTGAATGTATCACATTTGAACTTCAGGGCAAAAGTTAGCAGTTGGAGAATGTGCTTTGCATTACACAAATAGTGAAATTTGAGCAATTAGATCAATAGTTCAGCCAGCTATAAACTTTAAAAAGGTAATTCACGAATAGTAGGTTATGAAAACACCGTCGCTATTCAACTTGAATCTAGTAGCAGGGAACAGGAAGGTGTATAATTCCCATGCTCGTTCAACTACTTTACTGCTTGCACTTTTACAACAAACAGTTATCTGACCTGCAGCAGTAAAACAGTAAATTCAACTTTTATGTAAACAGTATTACTTAAACACAATGAATTTGCTTATAGTAATTAATCAGGACCCTATCGCAAGTAAATGTTTAATTTACAACAGATCATTACTTATGTGGCAAGGGAGGGGTTGGGGATACTGCAGCTTCTTAAGGTAATTTATAAATGGCGCCGGAGGGGAACAGATACTTATAAATTCTAATGGAAACTGAAGGGAGGAGCCAGGGTGAAACTGCAAGCCTACCTTTGGTGCAGAGAGAGACAGAAGCAAATAAGATATCCGCCACGGAATCCAGACACAAAACGGAAGTTGTTTCAAAATGTAAAAATCTTTTATTCCAAACGAAAACATTCGTTTGGAATAAAAGATTTTTACATTTTGAAACAACTTCCGTTTTGTGTCTGGATTCCGTGGCGGATATCTTATTTGCTTCTTGGTCTGTGGTTCTACATTTGGTTTTGCCATTTTTGCAGAGAGACTCAAAGTAATAATACATTAGAGAGAGAAATCTGGCCAGAAAGACTGCGTCTGCAAGAACCAATCAGGAACAGCAGGTCTGTGCTAAACACAGAACTATGAAGCACTGCAAGTTCATGCTGTTAAGTTTGTCTGTTCTACTTACAATTACATACAAAAGTACAGACAGCACATGCTATGTGTAGCAGGCAGTCTTTTAAATCAAATATGGGGTTAATCAACTACTGCTGGAAGGGAAGTCAGACAACTTCAGTTTGCTGCCATAATGGAAGTTAGCGTAATTAGAAGGATGCTTTGAGGGAGGGAGGGGGCTAAGGTGAAAAATTAAAGTGGGGGGGGGGCCCTGGAATAAATGTCCTAGCTTAGTGTGCACACCACTTAACAATAAACACAACAGAGTTCAATTATCATTTATCAGATAAAAATTGCAGGGCAAAGGACGTACTTTCCAGATAAGAATTTACTTTCCAAGCAGACTGGTCGCTGTTTGAAGGTTCAAAGGTGAGGTTTTTAGCGAAGCAAAAGAACCAATGTTCGGGGGGACTGCTGCAGAATACAAGGAAATGCTGCCTGAACAGAGTGCCGAGCACAACGCACAAGGGATGATTTGTGGATACTGCAGCTCTGTAGGGTAATTTAAACTATTATCTACATTATTTCAGATTAGGTGGTGGCCATAACACAGTATTAAAGCACTCTAGTATTAATTTGGAATCTTTTTTAACATCTTATTAAAAAAGGGAGATGCTTCTTATTTAGCACCTCAAATAACATACTGTTGCTTTGCTAAAAGAATATGTATTCTAGCAACTAGAAGTGTTTCTAAAACTCTTTCACATTCTAGGCAGACTACAGACTGCAAAAAAAAATTGTCACTTCTTCCAAGCAGAGAAATACATATTTATTTTTTACTGAGAAGTTGTTTTTCTACAGACCAAAAGACAATTTCATGTTTTGCATTATAAAGGTCCCACCACTGTGACTAGTTTTCAGTGAAGTCAAAGTGACTGCTTGCTCTCATATCAGATGTAACTTATATTTCCATTCCACTCTTCTTTCTACCTACCCACTTAACTTTTTATTACCTTAATCAGCTGTTAAACTAAATACACTGCTAACAAGCTCAAAAAAATAGTTTCATATGATAACTTATATTTACATGAATAAGAACAGAAGACATCAAAGAAAAAAATCTGTTTAAGAAAAATAACCAGGCTCAGTGGATAATCTACCTCTATGATAAGTTGACTCTATGTAAGGTCCCAAGTCTAATATTTCATACAGTAATGTTACAACTGCACTTTTGTCGGCTCACATATGGCAGTTTCAGTTTCTTACAACAATAATGGGATAAACAACACTTAAAAAATGTTGCAAAATGTGACATAAATCTACTCTAGATTTTTTACTAATGGGCATAAACCATGGGTCTAAAATCCCCAACCAGGATTAGACATTGTAAACAAGAATTTGTCCTGGAATAGCAATTAATATATCTATCACCATGAATTCTAAAGACGACCACAAAACCTTCTACAGCTATGTCAAGTATCTCAATGGCAATACTCATATCTGCTCTGAACTACAGCACAATGGCACTACATTTACTGAACCAACTGATATTGCCAACATCCTGGCAGACAGGTTCAGTGTTAACGTCACCCCCCCCCCCTTACCCACCAAAGGGCCCATTCCCCATACCAGATGATTTCAAAGCCCCAGAAATCACAGCTGCACAGGTAAAGCCCGCACTCTCCAAAGGCAAGAACACAGCATCCATGGGACCAGACAACATCCCAGAATGCGTTCTGCAGGGACTACAGAATGAACTGGTACCCCACCTAAGTACCATGTTCAACCATAGCCTCACATCAGGCTTTGTGCCTATGGAATGGCAAACAGAAACAATTATCCCTCTCCACAAAGGGGGTGCCACCACAGACCCCGGGAACTACCATCCCATTAGCCTACCGAGCCTGGTCTGCAAGGCCATGGAACGCATCATCCTAGAGCTTATAAACAAAGACATAGGTAACCTCCAAACTTCGGACCCCATTCAGTTTGGGATTGTAAAGGGTAGATCATGCCTCCTAAACCTGACTGACTTCTTTGAAGCAGTCACCAGAGCTGAAGATGAGGGTAAGGTGGTGCACACTGCCTATCTTGACTTCACCAAGGCTTTTGACATCATCCCCCACTCTGACATTACTCACTGCTAGAAACTCACTGGACTAGGCATAAATCCCTATGTCACAAGATGGGTGGCCAACTGGCTCAATGACAGAACCCACACAGTGAAAGTAGACGACTCCAAATCCGACTTCAGACCAGTGACAAGTGGAGTACCACAGGGTTCGGTCCTGGGTCCACTCCTGTTCATTATTGACTTCTCTGAAGTGCAGGCTAATACAGGTGGTCTCTGGCTAATGAAATTCACAGACGACTGCAAACTAGGAGCCATAATCGATTCACCTAAGGATGTGGGCATTCTACAAACAGGCCTCACTGAGACTGATGCTTGGTGTCTAACTCATGTCCTAAAGCTCAATGCCAAAAAGTGCATTGTCATCCCCTTTTGGAAAAACACTGTACCCATGAGCTACCACATAGGTGGTAGCCTAATAAACACTGAAAGTGTGATAAGAGACCTTGGGACACAAGTGGATAGTAGTATCTCCTTTGATAATCACATCGCCAAAGTAGTCAGGAAATCCTTCTATGTGGCACACCTCATCACAAAGGGGTTCTCCTCCAGAAAAAAAGAGGTCATCGTTCCTCTCTACTCATCCCGTATTAGACCCATCATAGAGTACAACTCCCCATTTGGCATGTACCTCGCAAGACATCTGCAGCAGCTGGAAAGGCCACAGAAATACCTCACTATGAGGATTACCTGCCTCAAACAAATGCCATATGCTGACCTTCTCAAAAAACTCCAGCTCTACTCCATCACATCGCCTACTCCGAGGCGACTTCTGCCTAATGTACAAAGCCATGTCTGACCCAGACCTAATGGGCATGCTACACTTAAAGAAATCCCAATCTCTCCGAGCCACATGCTCCAGGGACCTAAACCTTGTCACCACAATAAACAGAACATGGTGGAGGGATAGATTCCTGTCCCAGACGCTTCCCTTGTTCTGGAATAGGCTGCTCATTCATGTCAAGCAAAGCTCCTCATTAGCACTCTAAGAGAAATCTTGACAATTGGATGGGAAATAGGAAATTCACCCCGGGGATCACTGCTGTGGCTCTGCTTGACAGGGGCACAGGAAACTAATTTTCTTGGATGGCAAAAGCCAAGGAACTTCACTTGGCTAGGCTTGTATAGGCTCCTAGGGCCAATAGCCTAGTACTTACCTGTGAACCTATGAACCTATAACAGAGAAATACTCGATTTGAACAAAAAAACTATACCAGAGCATAAATGTATTCCAAAACTTAAAACAGGTTTATGCCCCAAAATGACCTCTGTCTTTTTTTTTTTTTTTTTTTTTTTTTTTTTTAAATCGGTAGGTAATCTTGTATCAGGTAAACAGATAAAATCATCCCCTGCCAGTATACAAAAATGTAAAATCCGTAATCTGCAATGTTCATTAATCAAGCTATTCACATTCATCCTGTTAACAAGACCATCCTTTTCCTTTCTTAACAGAATGTTTTTTAGCCCCTTGACTCAGCTTCCTTTTATGTACCCTCATACCATTAGTGGCACTATTTTCATCAATTCCCACATTTCCAAAGCTTTGAATATCACTGCCATCACCCCCTCCCCTTCTTCTATGGACTCTACTGTTGTTTGTATAAAGTATGTTCAGAATCACTACCAAGCACCTCTTTGATATCCAATACTTGAAAAATATCAGAAGAGGAAAATTTCCTTGTTCAACCTTGATTTGCAGTGCTATAACCTTTTCATCAGCAGACTCAGCCCATGAAACATTGTTTTTATATTTAGTATCCTGCATAAAGTACAGTTGTGTACCTACCATAAATGTAGATGTTTGAGTGTATTCACTGCTGCAGTCATTACACTTGGGTTATCCGCCGGCAGGCAACCCGCAGTCGGCCCGAGTTCCAAAGTCTTGGTCCGGCGTCAGTTGCTGTCGCCTCTTCCCTGACGTCAGTGCTCCAGGGGTATAAAAGATGCAACCGACGCCATTTTCTTCAATTTTTCTTGCCCCAGATGTCAGGTGCCCCCAGATAGGAAGGCTGGAAAGATAGAATTATGCCAAAAAGCATGCATGTACTGATATAAACATTTCCTTCATCTACAAGCAAATACATCACATAGGTTGTATAGAGTTGAGAAGTACAGAGAAGTCCCAGCAATGAAAAGGGGGATGGTAGGTGGGTAACCGGGACTGCAACAGTGAATACACTCGAACATCTACATTTATGGTAGGTACACAACTGTACTATGTTCATCATGTTTCACTGTTGCAGTCATTACACTTGGGTAGAAACCCAAAGCTGAGGTTGGGCGACTGGGTCTAAATTGGATTTGGAGAGGCTACCAGGCCCTGCAGGACTGCAGTGGCAAAGCCTGCTCTGGATTTAGAGTAGAGAGGCAAGTGGTAGTGCTTGGTGAAAGTGTGCACTGTGCTCCAGGTTGCAGCTTCTAAAATGTCTTTGGTTGGTACTCCTCTGAGAAAGGCTGTTGAAGAGGATGCTGCTCTGGTAGCATGTGGCCTAATGACCTTAGGCACTGATTTGCCATGTTGTGCATAACAGAAGCAGATGCAGTGTCCTATCCATTTTGAAACTGTCTGTTTTGTGATAGGCTTTCCTTGTGATCCTGCAGCATAGGCTACAAACAGTTGCTCAGTCTTTCTGAAAACTTTTGTTTTGTCCAAGTAGAATCATAGCTGTTTGTGTATATCCAAAGCGTGCAGAAGTCTCTCCCCTTTATTCCGGGGATTTGGGTAGAAAGTTGGTAAATGAATGGTTTGGTTCAGGGCCACATTGGAAACTACTTTTGGCATGAATGTTGGGTTTGTCCTGGTGAAAAATGATGAAAGGTTCCACAGCCATTAATGCCTGTATCTCTGATACTCTACTTGCTGAAGTTATTGCTAGGAGCAGAGCAGTTTTCCATGATAAGAATTTTATTTCAGCTGTGCTGGCTGGTTCAAAAGGAGGCAGTGTGAGTTTTTCTAAAACAAAATTGAGATCCCAAGTTGGTACTGGTGCTCTCCTTGGGGGTCTTATGTTTTTTGCCCCTCTGAGGTACTGTCTTAGTAGAGGATGTGAAAAAATAGGAGGTTCCGTATTGTAATGAGCTGAAATGGCAGAGGCATGGATTTTAATTGATGAGAAAGATAGGTCTTTGTCCAGCATCTCAGTTAGGTACTGTAAAATCTGAGGTATATTTGGAACAAGTGATTCGAGCCCTTGTGCCTGGTTCCAAGCACAGAATCTCTTCCATTTTTCTGCATAAGATTTCCTAGTGCTGGGCCTCCTGGCTTCTAAAATGACATCCATAACAGCTTTAGAGAGAGGTGCAGTCTGAGTGGCTACATTATCTGCCATGCTGCCAAATTTACGGTTCTGAGTTGAATGTGCAGAATCTGATTGTTTTGTTGAGTCAGAAGATGAGGAATTTGAGGTAAAGGCCAAGCTGGGTCCTGAGACAAGCTCTTTAGGATTGGGTACTAGTGCTGGAGTGGCCAGTCTGGGGCAATCAGGATCATTTTTGGCTTTTCTTGTCTGACCTTTAGGAACACCTTGGTAAGAAAAGGCATTGGAGGGAAGGCATAGACTGTCAGGGCTTTCCAGCTGAATGATAGAGCATCCACTTTCCATGCTTGAGAGTGATAAGCTCTTGTGCAGAATTTCTGTAGTTGGCAGTTGTGAGGGGAGGCAAAAAGATCTATGCCTGGGCGTCCCCATTTCCTTGTTATCATGTTGAACACTTGTGGATTTAGTTTCCATTCGTGAGGGTCCATGAGATTTCTGCTTAGTTCGTCTGCCAGTGTATTTTTTGTTCCTGGCAGGAATTGTGCCTGCAGATGTACCTGGTAGGTTAGTGCTGTGTTCCACAAGGTCATGGCTTGCCTGCATAGGGGGTAGGAATGTGTGCCCCCTTGCTTATGTACCACATTATTGTGGTATTGTCAGTCTTTATTAGTAGTTGTCCTGGATGTAGTAGGTCCTTGAAAGCTGTCAGGGCATTCTGGCATTCTGTACAGCTAGCATCTCTTTCTGATTGATGTGAAGATGCATTTGTTCCTTGGGCCACATGCCCTGAATACATTTTCCTGCCATATGTGTCCCCCAGGCATAATCCGATGCATCCGTTGTTATTGTCTGCCTGGCTGTGGGGGTAAGGTGAAAGGCTGTCCCTTGTTGTGGTGACAGGCCTAGGACCACCATCGAAACTCCTGTTATAGGCAGGGAATTAACGTTATAATTGTCTCCAGGCTGTGACAATGTTGAGTCCAAACACTTTTTAGATACCATTGTAGCTTCCTCATATGCAGTTTTGCATATGGAATTAGTAGAATGCAGGACGCCATGAAGCCCAGGGCCTGCAGAATTTTTCTTGCAGGGAGCTGGGACTTTGTTGCCATCAGTTGAAAGTATTGAGTCAGTTGCCTTTGTTTGTCTGGCGTGAGATAAGCCATCTGGGAAGTTGTATTTAAGCTTGCACCCAGGAATATCATATCTCTTGAGAGGGCACTAGTTTTGATTTATTTTTGTTTACTGTGTACCCTAGGCAAATTAGTAATATTTTTACAAACGCCAGATGCTTTAGTAGAATGTCCTTGCTTTCTGCTTGAATAAGGCAGTCGTCCAAGTAGGGATATATTTGAATTCCTTTTTGTCTGTAAAATGCAATTACTGGTGCCAGGCATTTTGTGAAGACCCTGGGCGCAGTAGATAAGCCAAAGGGCAGTGCAGATAATTGGTAATGCATTAATCCTGCTATGAATCTGAGGTATCTTCTGCACGTTTGTCTGATTGAGACATGCAGGTATGCCTCCTTGAGGTCCAAAGTAACTAGCCAAGCCTTCTTGCCAAGCATGGGTAGAAGCTGCTGTAGTGTTAACATTTTGAATTTTGGAACATCCAGGAAAGTATTTAGGATTGACAGGTCCAGTATTGGTCCTCCAGGCTTTGTCCTTTCTGGGTACTAAGAAAAGTCTTGAGTAAAATCCTTGCCCCTGTTCTTGCTGTGGTACTCTTTGAATAGCTCCCATGTCCATGAGAGCAGCAATTTGTTTTTGCGCCTCTGCCCATTGGTTTTGTGGCAGGTCCGGCATACCACTTGATTTTGGAAGCATGTGAAAGTGGAACCTGTAACCCTGAGAAACAATATTCAGTACCCATTTGTCCTGGGTGATTATGTGCCAATTTTTTGAGAAAAGTGCTAGCTTTCCCCCTAGGGGTGCTGTCAAAAGGTAAGTGCTTGGCATCTGTAGAGGGAAGTCATTGGGACTGTTTCCTATAAGGTTGTGATTTGTCTTCCCCTCCTTTGGGGATTGAAGCACCCCATTGTTTAGGTCTGTAGGAGCCTTGGGGTTGAGATCTGCCTCTTGGGCATCTGTATCTGCATCTTTGTGGCCTGTTTGACATCGGAAAGGACCAATTTTTTGAAGGCCAGTTTCTGCTAAATCTAGGTGGTTGAACCTGTAAAAAATCCTTTACTGTCTGCATTGATTTTGCTTTATCCTCCATTTTCTTTAACACCTCTTCTGCCTTAACACCAAACAAAGTATCATGCTGTAGTGGAGCATCCAATAATTTTACTTTAACATGGTCAGGTAAACTTTGTTCTTTCAACCAAGCATGCCTTCGAATAACAGAGCCTCTAACTGCGGCTCTGCAAGAAGCCTCTAATAAATCAAAACCACATTGTAAAGTTTGCTTTCCCACTTGTTCAGCTGAATGCAATAAATCCTGCATTTCCTTACTGTCAGGACTTTCTGAGATAGAAACCATTTTCTGCTTTAACAATGACATGAGGTACTGTTGATATTTAAGCATGTGAAACTGGCAATTTAAAGCCCTTACAGCTAAAGTAGCAGAAGTGTAAACTTTTTTCCCCCATCTGTCCAGAGCTCTGGAATCCCTATCCGAGGGAACAGGATTTTTAGCAGTGAAAGCCTTAACCCGTTTAGGGCCCTGAGAAATTGTTTTTGGATCTGCAGCAGGGTTTTTGTAAAGAAATTTATGAGAGTCAGGGACCCTGTAGTACCTGTCCAGCTTGACTGGTGCAGGGGGTAAAGAATCAGGAGTCAGACTGGATTCAGATAAAACATCAACAACAATACCAAGCACAGGGAGAATAGCCAGGGGCCTGTGCTGGGGTAATAAAAGAAAGTCTCTGAGCCTTTTCTTGGATTCTGAACAATCCTGGCTCTCCCAATGGAAATGCTCCCTCATGGTGTGCAGGGTTTCCCCAAAAGAATAATCCTCAGGCGGAGAGGCTGAAGGTACAGACTCTTCTGCATCAGAATCCTCACAGGGAGGGAGAGAATATCCCTGATCAGAAGAGGAATCAGAGGAAATAGAAACCTGGTCAGAGGAATCATAGTTAGTGTCTTGCCTAGGCCTTTTGTCAGGAGGTGGATGGGAACCCCTGATTAAAGTAATTAGGTCTTTGGCCATTTTAAGCATCTGTTTCTTTGGCATGGATGACTGTTCAGTAGAATACTGTACTTGTTTTCTTGTCTTTAATGGTGTTTTTAACTTTACCTTGGCTACTGTAGTGGGTTTAATTGTAAGCTGTGAAGGTCTGAAAACACCCTCAGAAGCCGATGCTTGCTCAGCGGCTCCGGACCCATCTGAGGGGATAGTTTCCGTAGGCCCAATACCTTGAGTTTCCACAGACCTCGGTGTCTCCACGTGGCTGTTGGATACGGCCTGTGGCTCTGAGGTAGCGGGTGTCAGGGGCTGCGAAAGCGCCTCACTGAGAACCGGCGACTGGCCTAGAAGAGGCTTTGTCGTCGGTTTTGGACCTCGGATGCCTGTCCTTTTCTTTGTCTTTGCGTTTTTTATAAATTCCGGTTGTCGGTTGTTCCGATGGCATTATGTAATTAAACCTTCGGCCAAAATAATGTAAAGCAAAAATCAAACTGTTTAACAGTGCGTTTATTGAATCTAGCACAAAACCGACAACTGGCAACATCGTGGTCAGGGCCTATGCAAGGAATACAAAGAGCGAAAGTCCTTATGAGGTATTTGCTTCCCACAAGAGATACAATTATTTACTTTTACTCACATCGGTCTGGAGCAAGAAAAAGTTTCCCCAATGGGGTACTTAGCTTTATTGAAGACTTCGGTTCTGAAACTCAATTTCGAAAATCTCAGGAGTAGGCCGACCGGCACTTGCGAAATGCTTTTGCTTCGGGCACCGCACGGCAAGAAAGACTTAAGAAAATGGCGTCGGTTGCAACTTTTATACCCCTGGTGCACTGACGTCAGGGAAGAGGCGACAGCAACCGACACCGGACCAAGACTTTGGAACTCGGGCCGACTGCGGGTAGCCTGCCGGCGGATAACCCAAGTGTAATGACTGCAACAGTGAAACACGATGAACATCCTGCTTAGTATCCTCTATATCTTTTGCAAGTAACATGGGACAGTCAAACCAAAAACGTCCAAGAGTTTTACATTTTCTACAAGAAGGAAAACAACTAAAAACAGAATAGCCTAAGCACCACAATGACTGCAATGTCACTCATCACAACTCTGAATCAGATGTGATAAGGAACCATAGAAATACAAGGTTTTAGGCTGTCCTTTGTAGTTCACATATGCTCTATAGTCATTAATAGAAATTACAATGGGAATATGCTTTACTTTACCACTCTGCTAAGATAGAAAAACCCACATTTCCCACGACCAATTCCAACAAACCCCTATTATACATTTTCTTAATATTAAAAATAGTCACAGTAAAGCGAGAAATACTACCTAATACAATTATCATTAATGTCCACGGTTCTAAACTATAGAATCAGTTTTCTAATAAAGTTTGAATTAAGAGCTGAAAATTACACTGTGCCCATGGCTTATACAAGCTTTTCAAATAAGCCTGCTGTAAAAATGTATGGTCATACTCAACAGTCTCAAAGGTGATATCACAAATGATGTCCTTCCACACATAACTGTAAATCCCAAAGGAGCAACAATAGTGTCTCAGACAACGTACCAATCAATAATAATGTCTTTAGTGGATGAAATCTGTACCACAGGTAATGCATTTGTTTTTGTAATGCTCTTAACAAGTTCAGTCTGACTTCTTTACAATAATAGCATATGTAAACACTAGGAGCATTTGCTGTTGGTGCCTGGACTGTCTGGCAAACAGGAATAACCTTCTTTCTTTTCTCCTGTGACATCATTTCCTTTACCACAGGAACAGTTTCTTCTGTTCATAAGTGTTTATTAGGCTAGCAACCACAAGGGTATTTTTAAGACTAGCCATGCATCCCAAATCCCTGACAAGTTCTGGTACCCTTGATAAGTGTAAGCAGAGACTTGGGAGGTAATCCATTTACAAGCAGGGGGCCTGGGAGATGAACCATTTACAGGCTGCCTGTGTCTATTAGAGACATAGGTGCCAAGCCAGGGATTAATTTCCTGTTTCCCATCCAATTGTCCAAGTTACACTTGAATTGGGTTAGGGAGGAACTCGGCTTCACAGATGGGGAGACTGTTCTAGAGACGAGGCAGTCTCTGGGATAAATACCTGTCTCTCCAGCAGGTCATATTTTTATCACAGACAAAATTTAAGTCTTTTGAACAGGTCACTCCGGTGCTCTTTGTTTTGCAGTTATGGAGGAGGTCCATCAGAGTGGGGTCTGACAATGCCTTGTACGCCACATGCATATCTCCCCTCAATAGCCTTTAGGAGACAGAATAGAGAGATAGGGCATTAAGGTGGTTTGCATAGGACATTTTACTCGTGACCTGTATTCTTTCTGTGAGGAACCTTTGTGGACATTCCATTTGTTAAATATGCCTGGTTAGATACAAGGGGGCATTGTTCTCAATAACAGGTCTGATGAATGCTGAATACAGTGGAACAATGACTTCCTTGGACCTAGATGCCATACCTTTGTTTACAAGTTGCGAGACATAGAATGATTTCCTCACTACTGTAGACACGTGATGGTCAAAGGCTACATTACTGTCTATGTGGGTCCCCTAAGTCCCTGACTACTGTGTCAACTCTAAGGGGTGTGTTGTCAATAAGATACCAGGGGTGGATGACTTCCCAAAAGATAGTTATGCATTTCTTGGCATTTAATTTTAGTCCATGGCTCTGACACCAGTTGTTTGTCTGTGTCAGCCCTTCCTGGAGAAACAATTGTGTTGGTATGGGATTCAATGACAGCTCCTAATCTGCTTTCAACTGCAAATTTAGTCAGCCAGAGATCACGGACATTGGCCTTGAATTCGGAGAAGTAAATGCAAAAAAGGAGCGGTCCAAGGACCGATCCCTGAAGGATTACACTTTTGATTGGCCTCTTTCTAGAGGTTGATTCCCCAGTTCTAACTTCCTGGGTTCTGTCTGTAAGCCAGTTGGCTATCCACTGGGTGACATATGGGTTCGTACCTAAACTCCTACGTTTGTCAACAATGCCCAAGTGGGGTATTGTGTCAAACGCATTGACCAGGTCGAGATAGGCAGTGTGAACCATTTTGCCCTCATCCATTACTTTGGTGACATTCTCATAGAAATCCACCAGGTTGAGTAGGCATGACCTGACGTTGATGAAACCAAATTGGATTGGGTGCAGTGTCTGAAGGGTTACTATATCATTATTGATAATTCCATGATAATTTTTTTCATGGTTTTGCATACAAGACTAGTGAGACGTAACACGTCTGTAGTTTCCAGGGTCTGTAGATGGCCCACCTTTGTGCAGATGGATGACAGTTGCTGTTATCCATTCATGAGGCATGAAGCCTGTTTGAATGCTACAGCTAATTAGCAATTCCAGAGGGCCTGACAGGTTATGTTTCATGCTATTCAGAAGGCATCCTGGGATACTATGGACCTGTTTCCTAGTTATAGCAGGGAAAGTTATATTTGATGGAATTTCCTGAGGGAAGGTTGAAGGGGAGACAGGGGTAAAGTTGGAGTGGAATTTGTCAGCCAGTACGTTTGCCATATCTTCTGGCTCAGTATAGGTGACTCCATTTACAATGAGCTCTGCACACAACTGAGTACTGCTATTGCGGACATAGCTAAAGAATACCTTGTGGTTGTCCTTGGCCTGGGAGGCCACATTTACTTCAAATTTGGCTTTGGTCAACTGTCTTCTGAGTTGTTTGTTTTGTTTGATGAAAATACTTTTATCCTACTGGGTTTTGCACCTCCTACGTTTTGTCATGATTTTCTTCTTTCTGTTATACAGCCTACTGATTATGTTATTCCACCAGGGTGGCTTGTTTTTCGAGTTAGTTCTGTACTTCTTCCTGGTGGGTATAGCTGCCTCTATGCAACTATTAACATGCTTGTATTGGGTTTCTGTGGACCGTTTCTGCATATACAGCAGTGTTCTCATGATTTATGGGGGCTTGAAATGTTGCCAGGTTATCACTTAATAGCAGGAAGTTAGTTTTAAGAGTCATTCTTGAATATTCCAGGGTTAGTCAAGGGCCCAGGTTTTCTTTTTACTTCAAAGCAGACCATTCTGTGGTCTGACCTTACCAAGTAAGACATTATACTAGGGGGTGTGTAGCATTCCACCATATTAGCAAAGATAAGATCCAGTATGGATCCACCCCTGCTGGTGTATTGACAATCTCATCCAGGGAATTTGCGTTTACAAAATCTGGGAATCTCTGTGTCTGTAGGTTTGGTGTCGTATAGGATTCCCAGTTAATAGTGGGGTAATTAAAGTCACCCATGAATATAGTATTGGGTTGGAATGAGAGTGTTTCCAGTATATTTAAATACATTGTATGGGTTTCCTGGGTTATAGAGGGGACCTACAACTTGCAAGGAATTGGTATTGGATTTTGCCTATAGTGATTTGAACACGGAGTAGCTCAAATGCATTGTCGTGTTTGAACAGCCTTGAGGTATATTTATTTTTGATGTAGATAGAGACACCTCCACCTTTAGTCCCTATCTGTGTAGCAGCAGGTCTAAATGTGTAAAAGGCATTATAACTTTGCACTGTTGGTGTGCTGTCAGCTACTTGAAACCATGCCTCACTGACAGTACAGACATTCGCATTCTCTAGGGTGAAAACAGCTTCTAGGGAGTGGGAGTGTTTTTAGTCTCCTAGCACTGAGAAATAAAACCTTTACATTTTCTTGGTTTTGATTTGCCATGTCAGAAGTACTTTCAGATTGGCATTGCCTAAAAAAGGCACTATGGGGGAGGACAATGTTTTAGCTAATATTCAAAACTCTAGAGGGGAGAGGTGCAGACCATCCCTGGCAAAGTAGCACGGTTAGTTGACCATCTCCTTCCATGCTGACAAATATCGCATCTCATTAGAAGGGCAGCAGAAACTAAGCCAAATGATAAATTCATTTACCTTTTGTTTCTATTGTGACATCATCCTTGGAGAAGGTAAAATGCTGCTCAATGCTAGGCTCATAACAGCCTGAGGCACGTATTCCGAGAGCTCCATGATGTCTCTTCATATAGTCTAGGGAGGTACATCTTTATCCATTATTTGACTTCATGAAGCCACATTTTTGATCTCTGCCTCTTCAGCATTGATCATATTTACAAGTAATTCATCCAGTAAACCATTAGTTGTCGCTGTAGTAACTTATACAGCATTTTCGGTAAAAGAACATTAGTCACTCCATCTTCATCCTGCTGCACTGTGCAACCACCCGCCGGGCTAGCTGCAGCACTTTCTCCTATTGAAAAGAGAATGGGAAGATTTCCAGTGTATCACCTCCGGTCTTTCCTGAAAACAAGGCACCAACCTAGTGGGACTAACGTGGTCAACAAAGGAGAAATAAATACATGGTAAACAAGTATTATATTCTACACTCTGGGCAGAGCACTATGTAATAATATAAGTGGTAGTCTTAATTATGAGGTTTAGAGAACCAAGCAGTAGAGTAGCTGGGAATGCCGTGTTCAATACTAAGCGAGGATTAATGCACACATGCACGCGCGCACACAGACAGACACACACACATTTGACTAAGTCAAGGAAAAAAGCGATTTCAAATATCCTTACATAGGTATTAAGGAAAAACACAGTAAGCAGATTTCTTATTTAGCAAAGATCATATTAATGCAATTCAGTGTAGGAAACAGAAGTTATGTACTTACCATAACTTGGCATCTGTGTTGTACAGATTCATTGAGTATCACCACTGGGTCTACGGATACGACTCAGCCATTTCTCCAGACTTACAATCCCATCTTCAAGCTCATCCCTCTCCCATAATGCCCCAAATCCTTCTCTAACCCCTCAACTTGTTTTCCTCCTTCCAGCACAGACACGATTCTGCATCCTCGGCTTAAACAGAAGTGTTTTTTCCTTCTTCTAGCTTACAGTGAGTTCTAACACTTTCACACACTCACACACTCACACACTCACACACTCACACACTCACACACTCACACACTCACACACTCACACACTCACACACTCACACACACACACACACACACACACACACACACACACACACACACACGCACACACACACACATCTTTATTAGGTTACCTTTTAGTTCCTCCACTCCCCTTTTAGCCTTCCAAGTGGCAGACAGGACTTTCTCCAAACCGTGGGATGTGGCCCCTCATCCCGCAGGTCCTACGCAATCCCCTCCTGATCAGAGCTTTGCTCCCATCTATCCTGTTGATAGTCAGCCCCTCCAGGAGAACCTCCATACCTTCCCTCAGCAGGAGGTCCCCCTGTCTTCCGAGTCTTCTCCCAAGTATCCCGTGGGGAAGGTTTATCAGAAGATTTGGTGCAAGAAGATGCACACAGACTCCCCTTTGAAGTCATTGGCAGAGGACACTGACTTCAATGAAGGGGAAGGCCCCACAATCTCCATCTGATGACATCTCTTTCAGGGATATTTTGGAAATACTTAAAGGGGGGCAGGTCATCCCAACCCCCTTCCTCTGCAGATTCAGTGCTCCTGGAGGCCCTCAGGACGGGCCCAGACTGCATCTTGGGGTGACAAGCTTCTGCTGGTTGAGTGTGACTTTTATTAAATCTTATGCTGTCGTGTAAATTAAAACATAGCTACTATAATGCAAGTTACTGTTCAATATTGCTGCTGCATAATCACACTCATTACAGTTAATATTTTTGTAGGCTGTTACATAATGATTTTTGGTTTGGAACAGTACATAACTTTTCTTAAGATGGTATTTAGGTTCTCTTAATACAAATTTTCATGATTAAAAAAGTGACAGCATCCAATGCATTTTATTTCGCAGTTTGGAAGATGGGAATCTCAGCACCTCGGGTGTTAATTTAACCAAATAAGCTTGCCACCACACAAGTTGTAGAACAGCATAAAGTCACAACTAAAATAGTTTACTTGCACCACTGATAAAAATATCCTCAATCTATTTAGCAAGTGGAACCAAAAATAATAAAATAAGTCCTATAACTGGATGAATTTGGCACAATGAACAATTTCTAACTGAGCCTAGCCTGACATATCAAACAATAAGTGTGTACTTTTTTCGTTGAGAAGCAGCAGTCTCATGGAAGATTATGCAAGAAGCTTGCATGTGCATTGGGATGGAATGAAATTCCCAAGTACACAGCTGTGTAGAGCTCGGTTATCCACCCCCCCCCCCATACATGCACACACACACACACACACACACAAAATGTGGCGTGATGTGCACTTTTGATTTTTGGACAAACTTTATTGATAAAGCTGGTATGGTGAAACCCTGGTACTATCTGTTGTGGGACTGAACTGTGCATTGAGCAATTGAAAATAATAAAAAATTAAACATCTTGGTGAAACACTAGCTTTTCCTGTGGACCTAAAATTGTTTTTTCAAACACTCCTACTATGGAAGGTTCCACTCCTGCACTTTTTTTGTAGTAAAATCACATCTACCTGACCCTAGATGCATGTCAATATATCCAACAGAAAAAATATTGAAATACACCAATTCAGAAATAACTAGTCCCCAGCGCTTACCACACCACTGATAATTACAAATATCAACTGTGAGACTGTACTACAGTTGGGAAAGGGAAAGTTCCCAATCCCCACTGCACCTGAATCTTGAGAAAAAAAAAAAGCTGGTACGTTCCATCAGCTGTACTGGCTTTTTTCCTACTTAACAAGGCAGAGAGACAAGGAGACCCGCTGATGGGAAGAGAAGGCAAAATGTCAAACAGAAATGGACTTGCCCTGAAAGGAAGCCTTCTAAGATTCAGGACTCTTGAGTGGACAACGGAGGAACATGCCTGAACCCCCTCTTACCTCTGGAAGGTTGACAAGTCTGCCTATGAACAAAGGCAGACTTAAAAGGGTAATCATTCTGAAATTTAGGTATACAGGAAACAGGAATATGCTTCAGCTCTTGCATGTCCTTTCCTTTACCTTGGAGTAACTTGAAAAGGTCAACAGCAGCTGTCCCAAAAATATTTTTGTTATCCAGAGAAGCATCCAAAGGTTCGGCTTTAAAATCATCAGGCAAATCCTGAAGACGAAGCCAAGAATAATGTTTCATCACAGAACCAAAGGCAGCAGTCCTGGAAAAGGCATTAGCAGCATTGTAACCAAATTTTATGGCGTGACGAGTGGCCTGGAAAGTGGACTCAAGTGGGGAAAGAACTAAGGCTTTCCCTCCTGAATCAGGAAGATCAGATACAAGCATAGCTACCAAGAATGGACAGCCAAAACATACCTGTTCATGTGGGTTTGGTAATTCATAGCCCAAAATGACAATAGTAGTATGCACTTTTTTATTGTACCATTCTATAGCTCTGCTGTTCATATCAGAAGGAAAGGGATCAGAAGAAGGCAACAGTTTAGAAGGCTCATCAGCTGAGACTGAACAGTTGTGGTCCTCAGGCACCTTGTAGAACCTATTAGGTTACCTAGGGGCCAGGGGCTGAGAGTCAGGAGCTACACAGGCAGCAGAAAAGATGTATAAGAGAGCTGCAGAAGGAACTGCAAACATATAAGGAGATTCCACTTGCAGAAGCTCATAGTATCTATTTTTGGATGTCAGACTCCTGGGAACAATTGCACTTAAAGTACTGCATCATATGAGCAACAGTTTGATTCTTCTTCCTCTGAGTCATACTTTTCAGGGGAAGGAATCTGAGAAGAGTTTGCAAGAAATTCCTCACCATAATTTAGGTCCTCATCTGAGAAAATCCAGTTCCCTTGTCCTCCTAAGAGAAGTGGAAGAGGACCAGAAGTAGCATGGCCTTACACACCCCTTGAGAAGGCTTCAAGGCATTAAACAAATCCTGAGTAAAATCCTGTCATTCACAATGGGGATCTTTAGCAAAAGAAATAATACACTTGGTCTTTCACTTTTTCTTAAGCTAATGTCTGTCCTAACAACCCTTGGCAGGATTCAATGATCACAGAAGGCATCTCTTCCCACATTATGACTTGAGGAATCCCCTTGGGCCCTCGTAATGATGGCAAAGACCTTCTGAGTACTTGCGTCCATAAGTCACCTTTAAGCTCTACGTGGGGAGCACACGTGTGACATATGGCATTTATAAAATCTACAGGCTTTGGTATATTGGCCAAATGTTGGGCTATCCTTGGCAGGAGATCCCTTCTGTAAATAATACTGCAACAGTGATATGAAAAGTCATATACAGATATGTGTGTGTGTATGTATGTACATACATACATATACATATATAAATATATGTGCGTATGTCCGTCCATGTATAAAAGGAATCATAGGAAGTTACTAGGCTATTGGCCCCGAGGCCCTTATAAGCCTAGCCACAAGTTTAATCCATGTTTAGACAAGTCAGCACCCAAAGCCCCCTATATACGTATGTGTATATACACACACACCCACACACACACACACACACACACACAGGTTCTGGATGGTAACTCTTGACGCAACACCCTGATCTCATGTGCAAAAACGGGCAAAATGGTGTCATGGATAATATAATATGTGTGTGTGTGTGTGTGTGTGTATTCTTATATATATATATATATATATATATATATATATATACACACACACACACACACACACACACACACACACACACACACACACAAGTGTAGTGGGTGTGATTGTTGTATACATACGTCAACAAGTACAAGAGGTGTTGAAATACATCGACAGCAGATGTGCACTACATAGTTTTAGTGAATGTCAAGTGTTCCATGTGTTTTGTAAGAGGACCAGGGTTTAGGAGTTTCTATGGAGCACATTAGTAAACATAAATGACTAAGCGGTAGGACCTGAGCACTGTGCATGTATGTTTGCTAGTTGTAAGACAAGTACAATCACCAATAATGTTTCTGACGATCATATGCAGTGCAGAAGCATAGGAAATGTCTGTGGTGGAAGTTTATGTCTTCCCATGATGGAGGATGATTGCCCATGCCTACTGAAAGTTTTGATTGGGACATTATTCTGTAACAAGTGCATTTTGTGATCTCTGTAGTATTATAAGTATAGTAATGGTAGAGGGCAGCTGTACCCTCAGACATGTGCGTAGTAGCAGCTTATATGCATGAGTGGCCCTGAAAAGGTGGGTGCACATACGGCATCTGATCCTGCAGTGGTGGGTTCTGCTTATTCTTGTGTGAAGTCACTGCGTGGTACAGACATGCTTGCCATGGAGGGTAACCTGCACACAATGGACAGCAACTGGAAAAAGGTATTGGTGTTGTCATTTAAAGTTACAGAATAAATGTCTTTGCACAGGGATAACAAATTTTAGTTCATCTGGTGATATTTTGAGAAGTTCAAGGTCCCACGATCATATGTAGACTGTAATGCTTCAGTAAGACACACTGCTATGAATGACATTAAAATCAGGCCAAGCTCATTCAGCCATTTTCCCTTTGAGGTAGTCAGTGATGTGTTGCATATCATGAATGAGGAAGGTGCTGTAAAAATGCCCTGTAGAAAAAAATTATGCTAAACTGTGAGCACTTTTCAGAACATTAATTAGGGTCCCCACAAGTCCAATAAATTCTAAAAAAAAGTCCAATATTTCCAGATTTTTTTGTTCTGTCATATTTCACAAATATAATTAATGAAGACAGGAGTCCCCGTGGACTATGATGTTTGCAGATGACATTGTGATCTGTAGTGAGAGTAGGGAACAGGTGGAGGAGACCCTGGAGAGATGGAGATTTGCTCTAGAGAGAAGAGGAATGAAGGTCAGCAAGACTAAGACAGAATATGTGTGTGTGAATGAGAGGGAGGTTAGAGGAATGGTGAGGATGCAAGGAGTAGAGCTGGCGAAGGTGGATGAATTTAAATACATGGGTTCAATAGTTCAGAGTAATGTTGAGTGTGGAAGAGAGTACAGGCAGGATGGAGAAGAGTGTCAGGAGTGATTTGTGACAGACGAGTACCAGTAAGAGTGAAAGGGAAGGTCTACAAGATGGTAGTGAGACCAGATATGTTATATGGGTTGGAGACAGTGGCATTGACAAAAAGGCAGGAGGTAGAGCTGGATGTGGCAGAGTTAAAGATGTTAAGATTTGCACTAGGTGTGACAAGGGTGGACAGGATTAGAAATAAGTATATTAGAGGGTCAGCCCAGGTTGGAAGGTTTGGAGGACATGCAGGTGGTTGGTGTGACAGAGCAAGATGCAAAGGACAGGAAGAAATGGAAACAGATGATCCGCTGTGGCGACCCCTAACAGGAACAGCCGAAAGAAGATGATGATGATGATGATGATGATGATGATGATGATGATGATGAATTAATGAACTGTAATCCCATATTAAGTTACTGGTTTTATTACTATTCATCTTCGAAATCCAGTATCTGCTTCATTCCCAACGATCATACCTTGATGACATAGAACCAAATTGATGGCCATTAGAAACTAGTGAATTAATTTATAGGTACATATTTGATCAGAAGGGTATGTACAGTGGATATAAAAAGTGTACACACCCCTGTTAAAATGCCAGGTTTTTCTGATATAAAAAAATGAGACCAATGTGGTATCATTTCAAAACTTTTCCCACTGTTAATGTGACCTATAACCTGTATAATTCAATTGAAAAACAAACAAATCTGTTAGGGGAAAAAATTAAAAAAATAAAAAACATACAATAAGCTGGTTGCATAGGTGTGCACACCCTAAAACTAATACTTTGTTGAAGCACCTTTTGATTTAATTACATCATTCAGTCTTCTTGGGTACACATCTGCCATCAATTAAAGACACTCTGATGAACCCCAAATAAAGTTCAGCTGTCCTAGTAGGATTCTCCTGACATTTACTCAGTTGCCTGCTACAGCAAAAGCCATGGCTCACAGAGAGCTTACACAGCATCAAAGGGATCTCATTGTTGAAAGCTATCAGTCAGGAGAAGGGTACAAAAAATGTTCCACAGCATTGGATATACTATGGAACACAGTGAAGACGGTCATCAAAAAGTGGAGAAAATATGGGACAACAGTGACGTTGCAAAAAACTGGACGTCCCTCCAAAATTGATGAAAAGACAAGACAAGCAGGTCCGGGAAGCTTCCAAGAGACCTACAGTAACACTGAGGGAGCTGCAGGAATTTCCGGCAAATACTGGTTGCGTACTACATGTGACAACAATCTCCCATATTCATAGGTAGGTACTGGGCTATCTGCCCGGGGGCATTTATAAGCCTAGCCAGAGTGTGTCGGCTTTCACCGCCCCATTGATCAATTAACTGATCCTCTGTCAAGCAGAGCTAATGAAGTGATCTCAGGGGTGTATTTTCTGTTTCCCATCCACTCATCAAGGTTTCTCTTGAAGAGTGTTAGTGGGGGGCTCTGCCTGATGTAATTTGGAATTTTGTTCCAAATCACAGGGAGTCTCTGTGACAGGAATCTATCCCTCCAGCATGTTCTATTTATTGTTGTGGCGAGGTTTAGCTCACTACAGCACGTGGCTTGCAGTGACTTGGATTTCTTTAGGTGGAGCATATCCATCAATTCTGAGTTGGACATGGCTTTGTAAGTCAGGCAGAGATCACCTCTGAGTAAGCGATATGCCACTGAGTACAGCCGGAGTTTTTTCAGTCGGGCTGCATAGGACATATGTTTGAGACCAGTAATCCTCTTGGTGAGGTACTTTTGTGGTCTTTCCAGCTGTTGGAAGTGTCTTGTGAGGTACACCCCAAATGGGGCATTGTACTCTATGATGGGTCTAATGAGTGACGAGGGGCACTATAACCTCTATTTTTAGATGCGAACCGTTTAGTAATTAGATGGGCCACATAGAAGGATTTCCTAACTACTTTAGCAATATGAATGTCAAAGGAGAGATTACCATCTACCTGGGTCCCCAGATCTCTTATTACCTCTTCTGTAGTAAGGGGGCTGCCACCTACGTGGTAATTAGTGGGCGTTTTGTTTTTCCCAAAAGGGATGACTACGCATTTTGTCGCATTTAGCTTGAGGCCATGACTTTGACATCAGGTGTCCGACTCAGTAAGGCCCTTTTGGAGGATGTCCATGTCAGCCGGAGAGTCAATTATGGCTCTCAGTTTGCAGTCATCGGCGAACTTGGTTAGCCATAGTCCTCCTGTGTTTGCCTGTACTTCTGAGAAGTATATACAGAACAGTAGGGGTCCCAGGACCGAGCCTTGTGGGACACCACTTGTGACTGGTTTCGAGTCAGACCTGGAGCCTGCTATTCTTACCATGTGAGTTCTGTCTGTAAGCCAATTGGCAACCCATCTCATGATGTAGGGGTTTATGTTCAGGCTGGTGAGTTTTTCTGTAATACCAGAGTGGGGAATGATGTCGAAAGCCTTGGTGAGGTCAAGGTAGGCTGTGTGAACCACCTTTCCCTCGTCTATGGCCTTGGTGACTGTCTTGAAGAAGTCAACCAGGTTTAGTAGGCATGATCTTTCCTTAACAAAGCCAAACTGGGTCGGGTCAAGTGTTTGGAGGTTCCCAATGTCTTTGTTAATGAGTTCCATGATGATGCGCTTCATAGCCTTGCAGACCAAGCTAGTCAGGCTTATGGGGAGATGGTTACCAGAGTCAGTTGTGGCCCCTCCTTTGTGGAGAAGAATAACCGTTGCTGTGCGCCATTCTACGGGCACGCAGCCTGTGGAGAGGCTGAGGTTGAACAGCGTGTTTAGGTGGGGGGTTAGTTCATTCTGTAGTTGGTGCAAGACACAGTCTGGGACACCATCTGGTCCCATTGACGCTGTGTTTTTGGCTTTTGAAAGGGCTGGTTACACCTGTGCATCTGTGAATTTTGGGACACTACACTTTTCCGGTACTGTTGTGGGCCCTTTTAGAGGTGAGAGGGGGGTGAAGTTTGCACTGAATCTATCTGCCAGGAGGTTCAGTATATTTTGTGCTATTTTGCACTAGTTCAGTGCATATCTGCGAGTTGCCACTTAGATTCTTAACATAGCTAAAGAAGGCTTTGTGGTTATCTTTTGAATCCTTAGCTATTTTTCTTTCAAAATTAGCCTTGGATGATTTCATGAGGGACCTCGGTTTCTTACTGATACTAATTAGGGATGTCTTTCCTTCTTGGGATTTGCTTTTTTTCTGAACTAGTTTCCTCCTTCTATTGTATAGCCTGTTTATTGCAGGGGTCCACCAAACTGGTTTCCTTCTCTTAGAGGAGTGAGTCTTGGTTTTTCTAGGGATGGCATGATTCATACATCCTTGTAGGTGCTCATAGAGTGCATTTGTAAAGGTTTCTGCATCTTGGGTAGCGTTATCCTTTAGCGTGGGGGGCTGTGAAACTTACCACCTCTGCCTTAAGTAAGGTGAAGTTTGTTTTAGAAATATTTTTTACTGTGGTTTCCTTAGTTGGTGGTGGTGGTGGGGTGTGGACATCCAGAGTGATTAGTTTATGGTCTGATCTAACCAGTGATGGGTTGACCTCCGGTGTGGAACACCTGTCACCCATGTTGGTGATGACCAGGTCCAATATGTTTTCACCCCTGGTAGGGGAGTTTACCAGCTGATCCAGGGCGTTTGAGTTGATGAATTCCAGGAAGCGCTGGGCCTGAGAATTTGTACTCGAGTAGTTTTCCTAGTGAATGTTAGGGTAATTGAAATCACCCAATATCAGGGTGTTTGGTAGGACCTTCATGTTTTCAGTGTCTCCAGAAAGGTGGAGTGGTGGTCCTGGGTCATGGAGGGTGATCTGTAGTAGGCCACAATTTGCACTGCAGATTTGCCCGATGTTAGTTGCACATGGATGATCTCAGAGGTATCATGCTGTGCCACCAACTAGGAGGTGTAGGTATCCTTGATGAATATGGATACACCCCCTCCCTTTTGTGTTTCAGTCCGTATTCTGTGGCTGAAATGTGTGGGAGGAGTTGTAGCCCGGTAGTGTTGGGGTACTCTCTGGAGCCTTGAACCAGGTTTCAGTTACTGCATAGATGTCGACGTTCTCCACACTGAGGAGTGCTTTGAGCGCGTGCATTTTGAGATTTAAACTCCTGGCGTTGAGTATCATAACCCTCAGATTTTTGTTAATTGTGCTGTTAACGGAGGTGGATTTGACTTTTGAGCGTATGGGAGCAGCATAAGCCTTGGCCAGTATTCGAAAGCCTAGGGGTGACAGCTGCAAGCTGTCTCTTGTGAAGCAACGAGGCTTGCTGAGCATGTCGTCCTAAGATGACAGACACTGGATCCCCTTTGAATGACATCAGAAGCTTAGCCAATTGTTGAAATTGATCATTTTTTCTTTATAGTGAGGTATCATTCTTGGTGAGGGCAGGATACTACTTAGGGTCAGGATCATACCAGCCTGGGATACATGATCAGAGAGCTCTTCCACGTCTCTTTTCATGTAGTCCAGGGAGGTACGTCTCAGTTCATTCACACCAATATGAACAATGACAGAGTCATATTTGTACTTGTTCTGGAGTGACCTGAGTGCTTGTGTTATGTGGCGGATTTTGGCTCCCAACAGGCAGCTAACAGTAACCTTCTGCTTGTCCAGCCTAGTGAGCTTTCTACATCAGACAAACAAGATGCAGATTTGTCTGATAGAGTCAAGGAGCAGTGTGTGGCGATTGGGTTTCAAGATACTAATAATGCTCTAGTAAACCATAGTAGACTGTGCGCAAACTTTGTCAAACTCAAGTTTTTGGTTATTTAACAAGTTGAACCTTTTTTAGGGGATTTTAACAATTTACTTGAGGTGAAGAAGTTACGCTGCCAGCTGTTTTTGGGGGCGGAGTCCCCTCCAGGTGTTAATGATAATCTATATTTAAAATGTGCACTACGTTGGAACAGGTGTTTTTTTTTATGTTTTTTAACTGCATCTACTATGTTCTTGTTTTTATGACCTACTTAGATGAACGTACTTCAACAGTGATCGTCCTGTCAGATTTAAGGGTTATACTTGCATTGTCATTTCCCACTTGCATATTAATTTTCAGCAATTACTGCCTAGCTTGTGTGTCTATTGGCTCGCATATCTGTACATGATTTACTGCACTGTACTGTTTACTCGCTTTTGGTTAAATCTCTACTTCCCTCACATTGCTTGATTTTGTGATCACAACTTCTGTTTTTACCCGTGGTGGTGGTGCTGCGGTAGCGTTGTCGCCTCAGAGTAAGATGCTGTCCGGTTCGATTCTCAGCTAGAGCATCTTCTGCATGGAGACATGCTTGAATGGGCGTACCTTCATTGAAGGTTGTGCGTCAGGGCTGGTAACTCAGCACGTAAAAATCAACTACCAATCTATCAATCATTAGCGGGTCGGAGTTCCACTATGGCGACCCCTAACCGGGAAAAGCCGAAAGACACAAACAAACAAACAAATTTAAACTTGTGTTTTTCTAACTTGAATTTAGTTTTCTGATGAAGTCCTACTGTACTACAGAACGAAAGCACTAAAATAAATTTACAGGTGTTCCTGCATTAAGTTCTTTCTCTGTGCCTACTTTTTGAAAGTGCTTTCTTTTGGATTTTTACATTTCTTTCATGTTTGCTAAGGTTTAATTTGTCGTATATATATATATATATATATATATATATATATATATATATATATATATATATATATACACACACACACACACACACACACACACACACATACATTCACTTCAGAAGACTGAAAGCCCAAAATCTTGAATTTCAAAAGACTGAGACCAAAACTTGAAAGTTCAAAAGACTGAAAACTCAAAATACTTAATCTCAGAATACTGAAAACACACAGGATACTAATACTTACTATATTCCAGCACAACTACATACAGAAACAAATAAAAGATAAACTGTTTACCACTTCTCCAAGTATAAGCAGGAAGGCAAGCACCATGCACCCACCACACCCCATGCTACTTAAACATATCAACTCCGAGATCGCACTCCACAGAACAAAATGACAACCATACCATTACGTGTTTCATGGCTGCCTGTTGTAACCTTAATCATGTTCCCTTCTAACTTGCTATACTACAATGTAAGTCATGTTAGTGTATTGAAGTGAGATGATATATTTACGTAGCAGGGATTGAGTAGAGCACAGCCCACCACATGGAGGGTGCCGGAGGCCTTGCCCCACCCCCGCTTATACTTAGAGAAAAGTAATATGATTTGTCTTGTATTTGTTTCTGTATCTACTTCTGATGGATTATAGTAAGCATTGATATCCTGTGTTTCCAGTATTTTGAGTTTTCAATCTTTTGAACGTTCAAGATTTTGGTCTCAGTCTTTTGAAATTCAAGATTTTGGGCTTTCAGTCTTCTGAAGTGAATCCATATATACACATGTACGTGTGTGTAAAGATATATATATATATATATATATATATATATATATATATATATGGGTCTACCTGATAACACTGACATGCGAAAACACCAACAAAATCACAGACACCACTTCATATGCCCGATAAACCGCAATCCCGACAATCAACAAATAAAATCCCCTGTCCAAAAAGCACACGCACAACACAAGCACACCGAAAACCTTACAAACCTACACTAAACCTTAAATAAACAACTATCTATGCACTAACCTTAACCCAAACCCTAACCCTAAGGTCCGCCACTATCGCACACTCACCTAACCCGCGCCCTAACCCTAACTCACTTAATCCACCCCTAACCCTAACCCCACACTTACCTTAAGATGTCGATGTTCTCAGCATCTGGATTTTCAAATGTCGATCATCTCCATTGTCAATCTTCCAGTGTCGGTGTTCTCGTTGTCTGCGTTTTGCAGCCTGCATAGTGTGGCAGTGTCACCAGGGAACTGCTGTGAGGTATGTTTTAACACAATGGGAGGGGTTTCCCACACATACATACACACAAACTGAGGAAGCCTTACTCCCTTCTTGTAAAAAGGAGACAAAATCAGAGAGACAGAGACTATAGTACAGATGGCACTAGATCTCTCGCCAAAGACAACAAAAAATAGAGAAGTGACAGTCAGTTTGATTCTTAGCAGGTCTGCACATTCTCTGTTTGTCATGGATACTCCAAGTCTTCTCTCACATCTCAAAGATGCAGAGTAGGTCAACTGGTAACCTACAGATGTCTCACAGGGGTGTGTGTATGCGTTTATTTGTGTGCACGCATTTCAATGATTCTTATAACAAACTGACAAGTTTTCTCTCTGTCTTGTATGCAGTGAGTGCCACAAAGGATCTGGCTCTTCCATACTAATAAAACTGGATAAAGTCAATAATTAGTGAATTAATTAAAAGGTACACATTACAAAAACATGCACTGTTAGGAGTTTCTCTGGCAGCTTCATTGAAATTTGTGTAGCACTCCAAAAATCATGGATTTGTTCCTGCTGCCATTTATCAAAAATTCAGCTTTACATACATCTCATCTGCAGACTCTCAAAAGGCACAGCATGACACACACTAACATCTACTAAAGTCAAGCAACACTTCATGAGCTTCCTACCTTGACTGATGACTGCTCTCCTGTTCTGCCCATCGAGGTCAGCTCTCTCGATCACATGATGCTTGGCATCAACCCAGTACATTTTGTGACCAGCATAGTCTATTGTTAGTCCATTTGGCCAGAACAAACTGGTATTTGCTATAATTCTCCTGTTTGAACCATCCATGTTGGCGCATTCTATTCTTGGGATAGTTCCCCAATCTGTCCAGTAAATGGTCCTGTAAAAGTAGTAACAAAAAGTAGTTTGGATGAGTATTGTAGGAAGTAATCAACATAACGCTTATTTTTAAGTCATAAATTTACTGACAATGTTTTTTAAACGAGTTAACAGGATTTTACAATAACCAGCTCTTCTGGAGTGAAGGCTTCACTAACATCATTGTGTGCATTTTTTCCTTACTACTAGGACAGTCCTTTAACATCCTAGAGGACACTCCTTTAACATCCTGGAGCATACTCCTTTAACATCCTGGAGCATACTCCTTTAACATCCTGGAGCATACTCCTTTAACATCCTGGAGCATACTCCTTTAACACTTATCCTCTATTTTATCTTGGGCAATGGAACAGATGGCTTTTGGAAATAGTTACAATGAATAGTTCAGTCATACTGGGCCACTAAAATGAAAACTTCTGAGAAGATAGTCTCCAAGTAGAAGCTGAACTCCTATGACCAGCTCACACTACAGACTAAGGAGGTCTACAGATAGAGAAACATGACAAAATGCTGGTCCATACAAGTCATAACTTCTGTTGTATTAGTATAATAGTATGTGTACTTTGTGGATTTGTCGTCTCTTAGCATGAGTCACCATGGTTGCAACCCTGATAAAGCAAATGTTTGTTAATTGAGTAGATGAACTGGTACAAAACTCTTTTCTGGCAGTAACTAAAGTCAAAACTGTAGACAAGTATGACAACATTACTGTACAAAAACAGAACAAAAAACATTCTTACGAGTAAAGCTTACATATAGTCAAGCTATGATTATTCATGGAAGGGTTTATTGTACATATAATATGTTGGGTAAAAGCAATCACTAAAATACTCCTAAACACCCAGTCTATTCTGAGAAAAAGTGATTGCCTGACTTGCTAAATACCAACTTAATTTGGCTGTCTGATGATGTGAAGCACATTACAATAACACTAAATCTTTCATTATCCTCAAAGAAAAAGGATGTCTTGGTTATGTAATATATGCACCAACTTAAAACCCGTGGGTATGAGAATCTACTGGACTTCTACCTTTATTTTGTGCTTTACAATACAATGAAAGCCCTTCTAAAATCCCTACCTGCATTTCTGCCTTTTCCTTACCTTTGCCTACTCTTCGACTTGTTATTGAATAAGATCGATTTGTTTTATCAACTTAAGTCACAGTGAAAACATACATCTTTGTCTATGCAAATGAGCATAAGGACTTACAGCATGACAATGAGGCCATAAGACAAAGAAGCTAATGCTATCAATGCATACCCAATCCTATGCCTCATTTAGCAGTAAGGCTATCAGCTTTTGGATGTCAGTCACCTTTCAAAAAATGAAAGGAGTCTTCATTAATCATCTTCTACCCTAAACCATGGACTGAAGCCAAGCTTTCCATACAGTCTGTAATGATATCCGCTGCAGAGCTTGCATGGCTCATTTTAACAGGGAGCAAGGTTGCTGTCAGTCTGAAGTGTAATTCAGTAAAGAATAACCCCAATAAATATCTCCCTCAGACATAAACCATGCAGGTGTGTACTGCACTATAAAACACCTCTAATTGATAACATGACAATATAAAAACTCAAAATCCCACCACCACCAAGAAGTTGAAAGAGAAGGCCTTAGCCTTGAGGAGTACCAGAAGGAGAGAGAGAAGTGTGGGAGCACTTCTTCAGCAATCCTCACATTCTTGCTATTCCAACAAAAAACGTTATGTGAACAACCACACACAGCTGTCCTTATGTAGATTGTAAGTCTCGCTGCTGCAGGACATTCATGAAGTGAAGGAAGCATGAAGCATGGAGGGGTGCTGACACCAAATACAAGTAGAATTAAGTCTTGTAGGACTGCAGTGACAAATTCTGTCCAACATCAAGACTGAACTTTCAATCTGTACAGCTTAGAAAAGGTGTGCATGAAGTCCAGGTGGCAACTTTACAAACACTTTATGCACAAAATCCTTCCAAGAAGGAAGAGCGTGCCCCAACAAACTTAGACAGGAATTTGTCAAACCTATTAGAGTAAGAAGTGATACAGTTTGACAACCATGTGTAGATTATTTGCTTATGCACTGGGCAGCTGTGCTTGCCTGTTTTGAAGAAAACATATCTGTTTTATAATACACTGGTTGGTTGTCTGTGCACTTAAATCATGTGCAAATCCTCTCTTCCCTATCTTCAGGCTTTCTGTACAAGACAGACAACCACAGGGCTCAAAGACCACTTTGGATATAATCGAGAAGTTTGCTCCCAATGACATCCTGTCCTTGTGAAAGAGGACATGTGGCTTTAGGGCCTGCAATTAAGAAATGCTTCTACCAGGGGTAACTGCAACTAGGAAAAGAGCATTCCAGGACAAACATTTCAGTTTTTCTCTAATGGCATATCACAGGCAGTCACAGTCAGATGTCTCTATGATAAAGTTGAAGGCCCCAGAATGGAGAAATTGGGTGTCTATGCAGCTGGAAATGGAAGATCTCCTTTAAGATTCTTTAATTGATGGGTTAAAAGAAAACAAGGAATCTAGTGGAAAGAAGGTGGAGATGACTGACAGATATATTATCTTCACAATGAAGCAAGACAGACCTTATTTATACAGGTACAAGCGGTATGACAGGACTTGACTCACAAAAGGTGTTTTCGGTTCCCTTATATTCAAACCAATGTGAAAACTTAGTTCTTTCATATATGCCTTCCTAGTGGTTGGTTTTCTTGATTTTTTTGAGAATATGTAGAGGACCTGGTGAAAATAAATGACTAAGATATCAGTCAGATATCTCCCTGGTTATGAGCATGAAGCTCTTAATGTTTGGATGTAACTGTTTCCCATCCTATTGAACGAGACATATGCAGTGAAGTAGGGCACCTGGCTCACCCATCACCATATAGAACCAATGGTGTGACAGACTAGTTTTGACCTGTCTGAAGCCAAGTTCTGCTCTTTCACTTCTATCCTTTAAGAGCACTTCTGGGAAACCAGCTATCAGGGAGCATGTATACAAGAAAACCCGTATCTCACCCAGTTAAGAATGCACTTATTGCTAATGCTCCAGTGCAATGTTTAAGGAAAAAAAAGAGGCACCCCAGCATTTCACGAGACAAAAGTCTCTCTCTTTAGATACCTTCATTTCTTTAAATATCCAAAAAAAGCCTGCACTGTGCAAAATGCATTATGGTCATGAGAGCCTGACTCAACAGTGTCTGCTAAATAGTTCTACTGGTTAGATATGTTAATTATTCTATACTGTAAAATGAATTTTGGCTGCCATATCTCAAACTGTTGCAGGAACTCTACATAATAGGCAAGTGTGCATCCCTGCTCTCATATGGTGAAGTACCCAGGTCACTGCATTGCTATCACTATTAGGAAAATTTCCTGGTTAACAGTTTTTTTTACACTTTTATTAAATTTCTACATTACAAACAAGGACATGGGTACATAAACAATAACAGTAAACAAACCAAAACATTTTTCTATCTCATGCAGTATACGTCTTCCTTTTTTTTTTCCTTTTTAACAATTATCATTCAACCTAAGTTTACATCAGTTGCTCAACTCAGACTTTTGTTAAACTTCATTCCTCCTCCTGAACATTACTCTCCATGTACAAATTCCATTTATTTCTACACAGTTTCTGACTTGCCTTTTTTAAAAACTGCAGTGCGATCTTTAAAAAAAAAGTAAGTCGGAAACTGTGCACAAATCTTTTAAAGATAGCACTGCAGTTTTTCTTCCTCCTTTACAATATTCAGTACTTCAACAACAGCTGGTTTAGATTTAAATTTTTATTTTGTAATAATTGCTTGTTTTGCAGCCAATACCATTGAACTTAAGAGTTTATCATGTTTCAGCAATTCACATCCTATAACCCAGCTCAAAAGAATCACTTTCTTAGTTTTTCAATCATTTGCTCCTCCATTTTTGACAAAGTACTCTGTATGGAAATTTTAAAATCTGACAAGTCATTACACCCCCCCCCCCAAAAAAAAAAACATGTTCTCACTTACCTCTCTCTCTGTCGTATTGCACCTCCATCTTTCGCTATCTACTAGAGGAAAATTTTTGTTAAATTTACTTAAGGGTTTAAAAATAACAATGTAAACACTTCCAAACAAAAATCCTACACCCTCTCAAATTTGTCGCATACCTGGGAGCCATACAGGCATCCTTCCATTCTTCTTTTGTATTTTTGTCTTTCCACTCTCTCTTCTCAATCTTTTCTAACCTCCACTGGTTGATTCTTACAGTTTGGTATGCAAGGTTTTATATGCCCTACTAATTATCTCTTTTTTATCAGCAAATTCTGTTCTACACTGAATTTAAAAACTCTATCAGAACTGATCTTTTACATAGCAACCCCTATCCCTCTGTCTTTGCATATACTCTTATCAATCTCTGGTAAATTTCTCCAGTAAATTCCATTCCTCTCTTACCTATTTTCTATGTCCTACTTGCAGTCATTCCTATTGGCAAAATTTCCTTTCTCCATTGCCATCCTGGCTTAGTTCTCAGAATACTTTATGCTACATTATCAATGTAATATTTTGTTTGTTTGTGTCTTTCGGCTTTTCCCGGTTAGGGGTCGCCACAGCAAAACTCCAGTCTGCTAATGATTGGCAGTAGAGGTTTTTTTACGTGCTGGCTTGCCGGGCCTAACGCACAACCTTCAATGAAGGAACGCCTATTCACGCATGTTGCCACACAGAAGACGCTTTGAGAATCGAATGGGCAACGTCTATGGTTGCTATTTTTCTAATGGACCTGCATCCAAAATCCTACTTTATCCTTACTTTTTGAACTCCCTCCCGTTTTAACATCATCCCTTTCAACTTTGATTTATAACCTTCTGTTTGTTTTATGTACATGTTAGCTCTAAAGTATTCCTTGAAATCAGGTAAGCCTAAACCATCTTGTTCTATGGGGAGAATTGACTTATCCCATTTAACTCTTGCCCTCTTCCCCTTTTGACCCTTTCTTAGTTATGACCCACAACAGCTTCTCTGGTAGATGAAAAATTTGTCTGACCTGTATATCAAACTAAAGAGACAAGAAACCTAATTCCTTGCACCTTACAAACTGTATCATTTTTTCTATCATTTGTTTAGTCTCTCCCAGCATATACTTAGCTGCTACAATAAAATCCTTTATAATTTATAATTCGTACATCTCATTACTTTATCTTATTATGTCCATGTACATAGGAGTACTGCTGAACCAATTCATGGGTACACAATTTATGCCACAGCCTTTATCTTCATTAATTCTATATCCTGAAAAGACTTGAAACTGTCTTAGAATGTTCCACAATATAGAAATATCCTTTTCTGGTTTTATCAAGTACAAACTAATACAATCTGCAAATAAAGATAATTTTTTCTTTATTATCATACTAGCTATATTACTGAACTTGTAAGCTCCTTACTTTCTTAACCAATGCCTCTAAATATACACCAAACAAAAGAGAAAGAAGACACCCCTGCCTGGTTCCTCTGTTCAAACACAAGCATGTAGCTGAAAAACTCCCTTACCTTCATTATTCTCTCTGACCCCTCATATATCCTCCTAATTAACCATATTATTCTTTCAGGGAATATAAATGGTATCAAATCCCAGCTGACTCCTGTCTTTACATCAAGACTCACCAACAATACTGGTCTTTTATTACACACTGCTTCCCTCTGGATCATCTCTGTTCTGTAAGTGTTGTGAAATGCTGGCCACCCCTCCATACAACTGCAGTCATCCTTATCTATCAACCTTAGCAACACCTTTGCCATTCTCTTAGCTGATATAGACATAAACACTATAGAGTCATGGTTTAAAAGTGAAATGGGTCTATATGAAGGTGGTTATGAAGATTCATTACCTTTTTTGGACAATACAACTACCACAACTTTCTTTCAAGAAGCTGGTACTTAATAAAACCTTCCAGATCTTTATCACTTACTTCCCTCATAAACTTTCACAGGCATACAATATACTCTTGCAGCCCTTCCTATTGACTGCACATCAGTATTCTTATCTCATCTCTTCCTGTTAATTGTTGAGCCTCTAACCTTGGTATAATTACAGCTTCCATAAATATTTTCATTTGTGCCTCCTTTTGGTTTCCACATTCCTATGCTTTATACAGTCAACATTTCCAAAATATCTTTAATATCTCTATAGGATCTCTGGTTATTTTTCTTGTTAAAGGCTTCCTAATTGTGGTGCCAACCCTTTGTACTTTCTGTTGCCTAAGTCGTTGCACTAAAATTTTTGTGCTCTGAAGTTACAAAACAATAAATAGTTGCTTAACAGCAACTTTCCAAACTCATGGATATTATCGAAATATTTCCTTATCTTCCCTTTAGTGCGCTGCAGTTTCTACCCTTCTTGTTCTGTGACAGTCCCTTTTTATTCTGCAACACTTCAACGTTTTGTCAACCTCTCTAAATAATTCCTATTACTTTTTCCCATATATCTCTGGTTCTTATTTCTGCCATGTTTTAACCTCCATTTCTATTTATCCCACTCACTAGCTATCCTTTCAGAATGAATATCTACACTTCCAAGAAAAGAATCATTTCCACCACTGATTCCTTAAATTTATCTCAAATAAGAAAGCACTACTGTCATTTTTACATCATTATCTGGCATCTTTATCTCACTTTTTATTGCTGCATTATCTGAGATATTTATTTAATGCACTTCAAAGCTTTCAATTATATACTTGTGTTCCTGTGAACTATATCTATTCAGTCTGGTCCGGTTAGTGTACATTGAAGAATAACATGAAAACTATGCAAGTTCTGTCTAGGTTCCATCTACTGAATTCATATCTTTATAGATTTCCAACAATCATCACACACAGTTTTTCAGAAATTTACACTCATTTGCTATAATATTTTCCCTTCTAGGTCCCCTCAGTATATCCTCACTATTGTAAATCATATTCTGGTCCCCCATACATAAATATTCCCTTCTGAAAATGTATTATTTTCTTCCAAAAAATCTTAAGCACTGTAATAGCACTGTAACAACAGCTTTAGGTAAAATAGAAATTCATGCTAGTATAATTCTCTCCTGCCAATAACCCCTTACTACCACAAATCTATCATTACTGTAGCTGCCAGTGTTATTACCACACCCTTTTCATTTGTCCCTGATATTCTGCTGAATGTCAATCCTGAAATACCTTATCATATTCAAATTTATATTTCTATCCAGATGCATCTCTTGCAACATTGCTGTTTGCACCCTAAATTTCTTAACTGAATACTTTTTCTTTTTGTCTACACCTGTAACACCATTTACACTCCATGACAACATGGACAGATTAGCCATTACTCCCAACTATTAAATATCCATTTGAACCCATGCCATATTTTAAAGACTTTCTACTTAAATTACAACACTCAAACAAAAAACTAAATGCATTTCAAACATTCATCCCCTTTTAATCTAAAACAAGCACAGAAAACTACATAGATTTCCAACAGATGTTTACTTCAACAGATAGGCAGCAGTTGCCCCAAATTGACAGCTGTATCCAGGCTAAAACTAAGGTTACCCATGCCAAAATGGATGTTGCAGACAGTATTCCAACTTACACTTATTGCTAGCTATTCCTTTTTTTATTTCTATGCCTCTCTCAGATGTGAAAAAAAGGGGTTGCATACTGCAGTAAACAGTGACATTTAGCACTATGAAAAAGTGTGCTGCCTACCTTTAAATACATAAATTAAACTATGCACTGTTAATTTAAATAAATTAAAGTACCAAGGCTGGCTTTAGGTGAAATGGGGTACTCCCCAGTGCCCCCACCACTCCTTATCCCTGGTTTCCCACTTCACCATGACTTCTTCACTTTTTCCAAATTTGTTTTTATTTTTTTTGTCTTGGCTTTCTCTTGCATCCTTTAAATATACCATAACTGGTCAGATGCTACTGTAATAATGGAGGGGGAAATGCATGAATTAAGCTGGGGAACTAAGGGCCACTATTAGTCATTGAAGTTCGAGATATTCTGAGGTGCATTTTCAATTTTTTTCTCCCACCCTTTCTGATCCAGTGATGGCCTGAACAAGAAAAAAATAAGAAAAAATACCCTCAGTCTTGCACTTCAAAGTTGCTTTTCTTCCCCGCATCCTTTAGGACATCTTAATTCCAACAGTGCATTGTAATAACTGTGAAATGCATAACCAAATTTTGCCATGAGGCTTGGGGGCTGCCATCTAGGTTCCAGAAGACATAGTGGTTAAAGATGCTGTGAAATGTATTTTGGAGCTACTTTCCAAACTTTTTTCATCCAATAATGGCATGAATAGAAACTGTAAGTAAGGAAAGGAAGTCAGTAGTACTCATCAACTTTGTTTTTTTCTTGCATCTTTCCAGCATACCATAATTGCCCTGGAGAGCACAATAATTACAGAGAAGTATACAATAAAATATACCTGAGAGTCTGCTAGGCCCCAGAAGCCATGGAATTGCAGATGTTTTGAGATATATTTTAGAGTTATTTACCAACCTTTTGATTTAATGATGGCCTGAACAAATAACAAAAACAAAGAAATAAATTCAGTTTTATTCTACTTACTTTGGCTGCTGTTAAACATGTATACAGCATGCCTACTCATCCCTACTATCAAAAGATATCCACCTCCCCTGTACCAATCTGTCAGATTACGATGAATCTGAAACTTTTAGTTATGTACTTACCATAACTTTAGATGTTTGGGATCCATCTCGCCTACATTCTGTACTGATGGGTTTAGAGCAAAGTCTCTAATTGGCTGAGCTATTCTATATCCCAGGATGCACCACCAACAATTCCCCAGATCTTGTTTGTCCAAACACATGCACCCATACATGCACTGCTGATATAACATTGCCAGATGTTTCAAGATGAACAGTCGAACTTGAACCGTCCAGTCTCTTCTGATCTCCAAGGCAGGGGGAAGGAGGGTGGATATTAGGAATGTAGGCGAGATGGATCCCAAACATCTAAAGTTATGGTAAGTACATAACTAAAAGATGTTATGTGATCCTATCTCGCCTACATTCTGTACTGATGGGACAGCGTCCCTAGCACCTGATTCCTGGGTGGCTCACTGGAAAACACGCCTGAGAACTGTGGAACCGAAGGAAGCTCGCCCCTGAGATGCCACATCCAATTTGTAATGAGAAATAAAGGTGTGAGGAGAGGACCAGGTAGCCGCAGCACAAATGTCACTAATGGCAAGCTTAGAATGAAATGCTGTTGAAGTAGCCATAGCCCTTGTAGAATGAGCTTTCACAGTGGTTGTAAGCTCTCTATTAGAAAGAAAATAAATATGACTGATACAGTCTCTGATCCACTTTGCAATAGTGACCTTCGTGATGGCTTTGCCCAATTTATTGTCTGAAAAGGACACAAACAACTGATCTGTTTTCCGTGTTTGGTGCGTCCTATCTAAGTAGAAAGGCAATTGTCTGTGGACATCCAATGAGTGGAAGATATATTCTGCTCTGTCTGAGTAATTGGGGAAGAAAACTGGAAGTTCCAAAGACTGTTGAAGACAGAAACTAGAACAAAAGATGGATTAGGCCTAAGGGATACTCTATCCTTATGAAAAACCAAGTACGGCGGTTTGACACATAGGGCTTGAAGTTCCGAAACTCTTCTGGCTGATGTAATTGCCACCAAAAAAGCAGTCTTCCAGGAAAGAAATTTCAAGTCAGAAGTTGCTGCCGGTTCGAAGGGGGAAGAGGTCAAGGCACCTAATATAAAATTGAGATCCCATGGTGGAGCAGGATGAGAAACTGGAGGACGTAGCAGCCCAGCACCTTTCATAAAGGCTTTACACAACTTATTGCTCATCAAAGGTGGGTCTATACTTTCATGAAAATTAGAAATAGCTGCTAATTGAACCTTAATGGTGGAGACCGAAGAACCTTGATTGAATAGGGAAGCTAAGAATTTCAAAACGTCCGCCACCGGGGCAGTAATGGGATCTAATCCCCGGAGTTGGGCCCAAATGGCAAATCTCTTCCATTTACTATTATACATCTTCTTAGTCGAATTCTTGTGGGCCGAGGACAAGATATGTATAACTTCTGAGTCCAAAACTTGGTTCCTGACTATAGTCGGAAGTGGAGGAGCCAAGCTGTTAACTTCAGTGAGTGAAGGGACTGGTGAAGCTGTCCCGACTGGTGGATCAAGAGATTTGGAACCTGGTCCAGGAACCATGGACCGTCCAGTGCGTATTTCTGAAGAAATGGCAGCCAGACTTGACGAGGCCAGTATGGGGTAACTAAAATCATCTTGCACTGCAAGTGAATCGCCTTCTGGATCACCCTGGGGAGAAGGGGAACCGGTGGAAAGGCGTACAGTAAGCCGGTGGGCCAAGTTCGGACTAGGGCGTCCTTGGGAAACCCCCCCGAAACCGGGGTAAGAGAAAAGAACTGTGGACATTTCGTGTTGAGGGGAGTTGCAAAGAGGTCGCAACAAGGAGTTCCCCATCTTCTGAAGATCTGAGATGCTACTCTGTCGTTCAGAGACCACTCGTGCGGGAAGAGAATGGTTCTGCTCAGTCTGTCGGCTATCACATTGGATCTCCCCGGAATGTGTGTTGCTACCAAGGAACGGTTGGTTGCAACAGCCCAATTCCATACTTTCATGGCCTCTCTGCAAAAGAGGGTAGGACCTGGTCCCTCCCTGCTTGTTCAGGTACCAGACTACAGACATGTTGTCGGACTGAACTGCAATCATACCCTGGGGGAGGTAGCTGTGTAGTGCTTGAAGCGAAAGAAGCACCGCCCTCATTTCCAGTATGTTGATGTGTAGGGAACTCTAGTCGGGGTGCCACTCACCTTGGACTGACCTGCCCAGGTAATGTCCTCCCCACCCCATCTGGGAGGCGTCCGTAGTCAAAGTGGCCACTGGAGGAGGAGGAACTAAGGGTCGCCCCTGATCCAGGTTGGAAGAGAGAAGCCACCAACGGAGGTCCTGTTTGCATGTCTCCGTGATTATAATGTGGTGACTGAGAGGAAGTTCCTGATACGACCACTGGACCGACAGGAGCCACTGGAGAATCCTCATGTGCAATCTTGCTAAGGGCACCAGGAGAACGGTAGCTGACATGGAACCCAGCAGTTGTAGTGCCATCCTTGCTGGGGCTCGGCGTTTGAGGAGCAACGCTCGGACTTGAGATTGTAATGTTTCTATTCTCTCTATAGGAAGATAGACCCGCATTTGCTTTGAGTCTATCTCTACCCCGATAAACCGTATATGCTGAGATGGCAGCAGCACAGACTTTGCCCAATTGAAGGTGATTCCTAGGGAGGTGCCTAGAGATATCGTGGCTGCTAGATTCTGTAATAGTAGATGCCTGGAGGTGGCAGTTAGGAGCCAGTCGTCTAGATACGGAAACACCTGGAATCCTAGACTCCTCAGGTGAGCAGTCACCACCGCCAAACATTTGGTGAACACCCTGGGGGCTGTGGTGAGACCAAAGGGCAGTGCACAGAACTGGAAATGACTGTCTCCCAGGCTGAAGCGCAGATGTCTCCTGGACGCCTGATCTACGAGAATGTGATAATAGGCGTCCTTGAGATCTATGGAGCACATCCAAACACCTTTCTCCAGTAGCGGGAGAATGGATTGTAAGGTGACCATCCGGAACTTGGACTTCTTGACTGATCGATTTAGGTTGCTGAGATCCAAAATGGGCCTCAAGTCCCCGGTCTTTTTTGGCACCAAAAAGAATTTTGAGTAAGTCCCTAATCCGGTCTGGTCTACGGGGACCGGTTGGATGACTCCTTTTTGAAGCAGCTTTGAAATTTCGATAGCTGCAATATCCCGTTGACTGGGTGGCGGGTCCGGGATTTTCCTGGTTAGCGGGGGGGTGCGAAAAGGGGATGACGTAACCTCCGGCGATGATTCGGAGCACCCATCGGTCCTGAGTGATACTCTCCCAGGCCTTTAGGTGCCTCGAAAAATGACCCCCGACTGGCTCCGGAGCTGTGCAGTCGGGCAATCCTTCAGGGATGCTGAAAGGTTGAAGAGCCACGAAAGGACTCGCGGTCTTCCAGTGTTGCGGGGGCCTCTGCCGCCTCTGGGACGGCGTCTTCCTGAAAAATTTCCCCCTCCTCTGCCTCTAGAAGGGGGATCATCCTGCTGTGAGGGGTAATTCTTCTGAGATTTACGGAACCACATTTTCCCTCCTCTTTTAGCCTTGGGATAAGGCCGAAAGGGAGAGGAAAACCGTGCCCCTACGGCAGTCAAAGTCTTACCCTCTTGTTCACAGCGGGTCAAGGTGTCCTTTACCTTGGGTCCAAACAAAGAGGACCCATCAAAGGGAGCGTCGGCAAAGGAAGACTTGAAGGCCTCCGCAAAATGACACAGGCGGAGCCAGGCTTGTCTCCGTAGAGCAACACCCGTACCCGCTCTACTCACCCCCTCGGCTGCATACGAAATGAGCCTCATGGACGAGTTCGAAATCGACGATAGAGTAGCCAACTGAGAGCTAACCGTCTGGGCCAACTGCTCAGGTAGGTTACCAGAGAGGGTATCTGAAAGTTCCTTGATCAGGTCCCTCTGAAGTCTAGTGAAGTGCGTCAGATAGTTCAGAGACCTTAAAGTAAAGGCCGCTGAAGTAAGGGTGCGCTTCCCGTACCGGTCCATGCTCCTAGACTCCTTATTAGGAGGATGGACGGACGTCGAAGCCTCTGCTACATCTTGCTGGGTAGCAGATGCCACCACCAGAGCATCTACAGCCACACCCTTGGTGAGAAATTCCTTTTCCGGGGGCGCTGACAAAAATTTGTTAGGGCGAGCAGGCACCGGTTCCACAGAATCTGGATGTTCCCACGCCCTTCGAGAGATCAAATCTAGGAGCTCATCGAAGGGCGGAGACACCCAGGAGGCGGAGGGCTGAGCCCCGAAGGCCTTGAGGAACACCGACTCGTCAGAGGAAGGGGGTTTGGTCTGCCAGCTGCCTCGTTGTTTGAGGACTTCCAGGATGTCCGCAAAGGAGACATCATCCGAGGACGACTTGAGGGACCCTTCCGCATCATCAAGATCGGTGTCCGAGGTGGGAGACTCGTCAGGGGAGTCGACGTGCTTCCTCTTGCACTGTTTCTTTCTTGGGGGTTCCTCTGAAGACTCTTCAGAGGGACCACCAGGAAGAGGGGGACCCCCAATGGGGGTGACCTCAGGCCCCAGGGCTCTGCTGTCTTGAGACAGGGGGACTACAAAGGAACCAGTCTCTGTGCCTAGGGAAGGTGCCGGGGAGACGGTGGAGGTAGCCAAAGAAGATTTGGCCAAAGCACTCCTCATGGCTCTAAAGGCCGGACCCCCAGAATCCTGGGAAGGTCCGACCCCCAAAGCCATAACAGCAGACGGCACTCCCGCAGCCGACGCACCGAGAGAGAGGCTCGGAACAGAAAACATCGGTCCCGAAGCGTCACCCCCGGGGCCGACCGAAGAGGCCCGTGTACCGAACTCCGACCCGAAGGCCGGAGTAGGAGTAAGGGTCGGAGCCGACCCGGACACCTCCATCGGCTCCACCAGCACCGACTCCAACGGTGCCGAGGCTGTTGGAGGAGGAACCAAGGCTAAAGGGTGGACCATCAGCTCCGAAGCCGACTGGGCTGGAGCCGAAACTAACTTTTGGAAGACTGGAGACTGAAACAGCCTTTGGAGCACCCTGTCGATGTCCGAATCCGACATCTTGGAAGACTGGGAGGAGATCGAACGGGTCCGAGTAGACTTCTCCACCGGCTCCGAAGGACTGGGGGACCAGCTCCGAATTGTCTTGATCAAAATCGGTGCCGAAGGAGACTCCATTGTAATTTCCCTCGGTGCCGAAGAGGTCTTCGGCGCCGAAGGGGAAGAGTCTGAGCGGACAACCCTCATCGGCTCCGAAGTCAGCGGAGCCGATGAAGGTGACCCGCCTCTCGAAGTTCCAGCCATCGGCTCCGAAGCCAGAGGAGTCGAGGCTGGAGGCATCGAGGCAGACCGTTCCGCCCTTGGCTCCGAAGTCCGTGGAGCCGATGGAGAAGCCTGCCGAGATTTCTTGGTGGTCGGTTCCGACGGACTGGTCGGAGCCGATTTCTTTTTCTTTGAGGGAGAAGAAGAGGAAGATAAGGCCTCTTCAAAAGTAGGTTTGATAAGTCCTTTTAGTATCAATTTATTTTTCCTCTCTTGGAGGACTCGAGAGGAAAAAGCGTGACACACGCTACAAGACTCCTGAAGGTGTTTGGGTCCTAAACAGTAAACGCATAGGGAGTGATCGTCCATTATGGACATCTTGTAGCTGCATCTTGTGCATTTTTTAAACCCTGAGGGTCTGTGCTCTTTTGACATAATGCTAAACAGTTAGAAAGACACAGGAAAGAAATGTATCTAACCGAGAACAATTTCACTTTACAGTAAAAGAGATTAACAAAAGGGTCACACAACAGGAGGGCCAAGAACCCTCTAACTAAAAACGGGTACTTGACCACCTCACAAAACGCACACAAAAAGGCTCACTCATGCACGAGGGGAAGGCCCCTCTAACTTAAACGGAAACCTTACCCTGAAAGACAATTTTACCACAAAAATAATCAGAAAACTCACTCATACACAACGATAGCCGTTAAAACAGCTTTTGGTTAAATTTAAGAAAATTCCTGACAGAAAATTCTTATAAAGAAAGCACTTAGCTCAGCCAAGCTCAAGACCACGTCTTTGCTTTGTAAGTGGCAAACGAGATCTGGGGAATTGGTGGTGGTGCATCCTGAGATATAGAATAGCTCAGCCAATTAGAGACTTCGCTCTATAGTATAGCGTGCCGAGTCGGAGCTGAGGATCGGCTCCGAACCCATCAGTACAGAATGTAGGCGAGATAGGATCACATAACATCAGTATTTAAGATGCAGTGCCGTAGTTCAGGTTTTTGTCATCAGACATATTTGATAGCATGCCTCCTTACCACTACCCCCTAAAGAAAATAACCGCCCTTATATGTCTCTAATGTTTAACAGTGAGGAAAGTGAAAACAATAACCATTACACTAATGTACTCGACACTAGATAACCAGCATCTCCCCTTCAGGATAGGGTGTTTCTTCCACTGCTCCATATATAGGTTCATAGGTTTATACTAGGCTATTTGCCCTAAGGCATTTATAAGCCTAGCCCAAAGTTTTGTGGCTTACGCCACCCCTTATGTTAAAAAATACTGTGCCCATTAGTTTGTTGTGCCTCTGTCCAGCAGTGACAGAGATGATTCCCAGGATAAACCTACGATCTCCCATCCACCGGTCAAGATTTCTCTTGAACAGAGCTAGCGAGGTGCTCTGCCTCACATGGACCGGGATTTTATTCCACAGCATAGGGAGTCTCTGGGTGACAAATCTATCCCTCCAGCATGTCCTATTTATATCCGTGCTAAGGTTTAAGTCGCTTGCTCTTAGTGGATCTGGTAGATTTGGATTTTTTGAGGTGGAGCATGTCCATTAATTCCGGGTTGGACATGGCCTTGTATGTCAGGCACAGGTCACCTCTGAGCAGGCGGTATGCAACTGAATAGAGCTGGAGTTTCTTCAGACTGGCAGCATATGACAGATTTTGGAGTCCCTTTATCCTTTTGGTGAGGAACTTTTGGGGTCTCTCCAATTGCTGCAGGTGTCGGGTGAGATACATCCCGAATGGGGAATTGTACTCGATCATTGGTCTGATAAGTGAAGAGTACAGGGGAACAATGACCTCACTTGATCTGGATGTGAATCCCTTCATGATCAGGTGGGCAATGTAGAATGTCTTTCTAACCACTTTAGCAATGTGAGTGTCAAAAGAAAGGCCACTGTCAACTTGGGTCCCCAGGTCTCTGATAACCTCTTCTGTGCTTAATGGATTGCCACCTATATGGTAGCTTGGGGTTACCTTGTTTTTCCCGAAGGGTATGACTATACATTTTTTGGCATTTAACTTCAGGCCATGGCTCTGGTACCAGTTATCAGTTTCCATGAGACCCCTCTGAAGGATATCTGTGTCCGATGTACTTTCCACTATGGCGCCCAGTTTGCAGTCATCTGCAAACTTTGTCAGCCATAGTCCTCCTATGTTTGCCTGTACTTCTGAGAAGTAGATGCCGAACAACAGGGGGCCAAGGACTGAGCCCTGTGGGACATCACTTGTGACCGGCTTGGAGTCTGACATGGCGCCAGCAACTCTAACCATGTGGGTTCTGTCCTTTAGCCAGTTTGCAACCCATCTTGTGACATATGGGTTTACATTTAAGCTGGTAAGTTTTTCTACAATACCCGAGTGGGGTATTGTGTCGAAAGCTTTTGCAAGGTCAAGGTAGGCTGTATGGACTGTCTTTCCCTCATCAATGGCCTTGGTGACTGTTCCAAAGAAGTCGACCAAGTTCAAAAGGCATGATTTGCCCTTGACAAAGCCAAACTGGGTCGGGTCCAATGTCTGCAAGTCCCCTATGTCTTTGTTTATGAGTTCCATTATGATCCTCTCCATAGCTTTGCAGACCAGGCTTGTTAAGCTTATGGGGCGGTAATTACCAGAGTTCATAGAGGCACCGCCTTTGTGGAGTGGGACCACAGTTGCCATACGCCACTCCTTGGGCACGTATCCTGTGGTAAGGCTAAGATTAAACAGCTGCCTTATATGCGGGTTTAGTTCCTCGTTGAGTTCGCGTAGCACACAGCCGGGGACACCATCCGGTCCCATTGATGCTGTGTTTTAGCTTTAGAGAAAGCAGCTTCCACCTGCATTTGAGATATCTGGGAGGCTACACTGCTGGGATAGTTATCTCTCCTTTGGGGAGAGGGGGTGAAGTTTGCACTGAACCTGTCTGCCAGTATGTTGGCAATGTCTGTGGGTTCAGTGATTTTTGTATCATTTTGGACTAATTCTGCGCATATCTGGGAGTTTCCACCCAGGTTTCTAACATAGCTGAAGAAGGCCTTATGATTGTCTTTTGAATCTATTGCAATTTTTCTCTCAAAGTTGGCCTTGGATGATTTTATGAGTGCGCGTATTTTTTTACTAATAATGATCAAGGGTGTCTTCGCTTTTATGGATTTTGCTCTATCATGTAACAGCTTTCTCCTCTTATTGTAAAGTTTGTTTATGGCTGGGGTCCACCAGACTGGACGTTTGCCCTTGGTGGAAAGAGTCTTGGTTTTATTAGGGATTGCCTGATCCATGCAGTCCTACACAGTGGATATAATAAGTGTACAGACCCCTGTTAAAATGCTAGGTTTTTGGGACATAAAAAATGAGACCACAATAAATCATTTCAAAACTTATCACACCTTTAACATGACCTATAACCTGTACAATTCAATTGAAAAACAAACAAATTTGTTAGGAGACAAAATATAAAAAATAAAAAACGTACAATAAACTGGTTGCATAAGTGTGCACACCCTTAAACTAATACTCTGTTGAAGCACCTTTTGATTTAATTACAGCATTCAGTCTTCTTGGGTACACACCTGCCATCAGTTAAAGAGACTCCGATTAACCCGAAATAAAGTTTGGATTGTTTGTGCCCAACATCTGTTTATCAATGTGTGGTGTAGGAGGGATGCCTCCATCTTCAAATGGAGGAATATAAGCAAAGTCCATAGTATAACCCTTCTCAGACCCACCTGTCAAATGAAACCACTGTTGTTAAAGAACAGATTTCCCTCACCCCCACACAAGAAATCTGCAAGAGTGTGTGTGTGTGTGTGTGTGTGTGTGTGTGTGTGTGTGTGTGTGTGTGTGTGTGTGTGGTGGGGGATATGATTATAAAACAGTCTGAAAGATCATATTGCTACAGCTGCTACCTATCCCTATGACTTTTCCTCCAGTTAAATGGTTGCATTGATAAGGCAGTCCCTATCCACAACAAATGCAATGAGAAGTTTAAAAACAAACCACGGTGGTGGAATACCTGTATAAATTAATTATATAACAAGAGAAATAAAATGCTTAATGCTTTTAAGAGGTCTCATTCTACCTATGTTAACAGCACACTTAAGCAAACAATCAGCGCTTACAGGAACTATTATGAAGCTCAAAGCTGAGTAGGAACTTAAAATATCCACTAAAACCAAAAATAACTGTGAATCTTTAACTATGTCAGGAAGTTAAGGACTAACATCCAACATTGTTTGGAGCTAGTCCACAATCACACTACACTCTCTGACCTAAAGGAAATGGCCAATATCCTAGCTAACAAATTTACTGCAAATTTTACTCCATCCACAGATACAGCTATCCCACATGTTCCAAAATCCCAGCCACCCCCTTATATTTATACGGAACAAGTTATTTCAGTCCTTTTAAAAACTAAGAATATTTCATTCCCAGGCCCTGACATCTAAGGTTGCCCGATGATTATCAGTGCCAAATATGGCCTTTTGGAACCCCTGCCAAATATGGCCTTTTGGAACCCCAACACAAACTCTTTAATCTAAAGCTCTCTACTGGTTACATTCCTGAAGCCTGGAAAACAGATAGTGTAATGCCACTGGATAAGGGTGTCCTAACCAGACTCAGTTTAACTGTAGACCCATTAGTCTCACTAGCCTCATATGTAAAGCAATAAAGTGTATTATCTCAGCCTTCATTAATCTAGAGATTGAAATTCTCTCAACTCTGGAACCTCAATTCTTTTTTTATCAATGGAAGGTCCTGTCTCTTTAACCTCATTAATTTATTTGAAAAAGTAACTGAAGCAGTGGACAGTGGTTATGTAGTGCATACAACATATCCAGACCTGGCCCAGACCTTTGACACTATTCCCCATGCAAGCATTATTGACAGACTTGGAAAAATGAATATAAATCCTTACATCATGTGATGGATAGCTAACTGGTTGTCTGACAGAACTTATGTGGTTAGATTACCAGGTGCCACTTCTGAAGGCCAAACAGTTGCCAGTGGTGTAACACAGGGCTCAGTTCTGGGCCCTCTCTTATTTGGCATACATTTTTCAGACCTTCAGGCCAGCACTTCTAGCTTATGATTAACTAACTTTGTAGGTGACTCCAAATTGGGTGTTACTATTCAATCTTCAACCGACTCACAATTGTTCCCACCCAGGTTACACCATGTTAATAACTGGTGCAAGGACAATGGTGTCAAATTAAATGTAAAAAGAAATTAGTAGAGTTCATTTTAATTTCACTTGATGTACAGGACATGCATCCCACCAATCAGACACTGTTGTAAGCGATCTGGGTACTCTTGTTGATGATTCCTTACCATTTGACCATCAAGTCTTCACAACAGTTCCGAAAGCCTTTTAGCTGGCCCATCTAATTTTCAAGGGCATCTCCACTAGATCCAAAGTTGATTTAATTCCCCTATATTCATACATTATCAAGCCCACTATTAGGATTTATCTAAACCTATCACACAACTTGAAAGAACTCAGATTCATAACTAAAAAGATCAATGGTCTCAAATATCTTAGTTATCAGAAGAGACTGACAGCCTTTTCTCTGTACTCAGTCTTTTACAGACTCTTCCATGGAGCTCTGAATCTAGCCTTTTGTGACAAGAAAGATCCAACTATTTGATCTCTTATTCCTTTGCAGAACTAATAGTATATCAAATACTAAGTTAAAGGAGCTATATTTTGATCAGCAGATAAATAAGAAATGTTGGCATGAAACAGTCGTATCCCAATGTGTCCCTTACCTCTGGAACACACTTCCACTATATATCAAGCAGAGTAGCACCTTTGCCATCTTAAAGGTAAACTAAGATATTTGGATGTACAGCCTCAAATTCTCAACCAGTCTATCTTGTCTTGCCCTCCTTGAGGACAGAGGGCAATTCTGAATAGGGTTTTTGGCAATGCTTGAAATGGTCTGCAGACATACTGCCTAGTACTTACGCTACAAACCTATGTCTGTTACTCTAGTAAGGAAATTACTTGTTCCTGGGTCTATATTTCTGTGAGTGGGTCTATATTTCTGTGAGTGCTTAGTTGTTTTTCTAATTCCAGGACTGCTGCTTCTTCAGGAATTAATTCCTCTAATTACTTATGCTTAGCCTGTTTCCAATTAAAGTGTTAAGCTTTACACTTAGTTACCTGAGTAACAAGTTTCTGCTGGATGGAATAGTTACTTAATTGATTACATGGTTTCCCCATTCTCTTTCAACTTCTTAAAGAGCTCTTGGTGTTATCAACCGCTAGAGGAACACTTAGCGGTTGATACACCACAATACCTAGTAAAGGCTGGACACACACAGTACAGTTGTGTACACCTACCATAAATGTAGATGTTCGAGTGTATTCAATGTTGCAGTCATCACACTTGGGTTATCTGCCTGCAGGTAGCCCTCAGTCAGCCCAAATACCAGAGTCTTGGGATTTCTGCGTCAGATGCTGTTGCCTCTTCCATGATGTCAGGTCATCAGGGGTATAAAATATGCAGCTGACACCATTACATCAGGTTTTCTTGCCCCAGATGTCAGGAGTCCCCAAAATAGTAAGCAATTACAAGGTGTGGAACACCTCCAGTAAAAAGTAAATACCATAGCCATAAGATATGGCCAAAAAGAGGATAGGTAGAAAGCATAGAAGAGTCAGGGGGCTGGAGGGAGGGTAACCAGGACTGCAACAGTGAATACACTCAAACATCTACATGTACACAACTGTGCTATGTTCTTCGTGTTTCACTGTTGCAGTCATCACACTTGGGTTGATTCCCAAAGCTGAGGAAGGGTGGAGGCAGTCAAGTAACAGTAAGGCTGGCTAGCAGGCCTTGTAAGACTCCTGTGGCAAATCCAGCCCTAGATTTAGAAAAGACAGGTAAGTGGTAATGCTTGGTGAAGATGTGTACAGAACTCCAGGTTGCAGCTTCCAGGAAGTCCCTGGTAGGGACTCCCCTGAGAAATGCTGTAGAGGTTGAGGTAGCCCTAATGGAATGAGTTCTGATCCCCTATGGGGTAGGTTTTCCATGGTGTTTGTAGCAGAAATGGATGCAGTGTGCTATCCATTTGGAAATGGTTTGCTTTAAAATGGCCTTGGCCTCTGCCCCTGTAGCAAAGCTGACTAGCAGCTGGTCAGATTTTCTGAAAGGCTTAGTCCTGTCAAGGTAGAACCCGAGTTGTCTGTGCACATCCAAGGAGTGCAGGATCCTTTCCCCTTTATTCTGAGGATTAGGGAAAAAGGTTGGTAAATGGATGGATTGGTTTAGATCCACACTGGATACCACCTTGGGCATAAAATATGGATTAGTCCTTAATGAAGCCCAGTCAGCATAGAAAATAATGAAGGGTTCCACAGCCATTAGTGCCTGTAACTCGCACACTTCTTGCTGAAGTGATGGCTAGAAGTAAGGCTGTTTTCCAAGACAGGAATTTTAACTGTGCTGTAGCAGCAGGCTCAAAAGGGGGGAAGTGTGAGCTTCTCTAGTACAAAGTTGAGGCCCTAGGCAGGAGTGGGAGCTCTCCTCAGGGGTCTTAAATTGTTAGTTCCTCTCAGGAACTGTTAGACCATAGGGTGAGAAAAGAGAGGTGGCTCAGTATTATAATGAGCTGAGATGGTCGAGGCAAGATTCTTAATAGAAGAGAAGGATAGGCCTTTGTGGAGCAGCTCTGCTAGGTAATCTAGGATTTGAGGTAAGGTGGGCTTGGCTGTGTCTCTTCCTTGAGATTGGCTCCAAAAACAGTACCTTTTCCATTTTTCTGAATAGGATTTCCTAGTACTAGACCTTCTGACCTCAAGGATGATGTCCAGCACCTGTTTGCTGAGGGTTGCTGGTGGTGTATTCAGGGAATAAGCCAGGATGCAAGGTTCAGGGTTTGCAGCTGAGGATTCAAAATCTGTCCCTCCTGCTGGGACAGCAGGGAGGGGGTCTGATGTAGGTGCCAGGTAGTACTGCTGCCAGACTGCATAGGAGTGGGTGCCAGTGCTGGTGAGGCCAGTCCGGTGCAATAAGGATTGTCCTTGGTTTGTCCTGTTTGATCTTGAGTAGTACGTTTGAGAGGAGGGGCAGAGGGGGAAAGGCATAAATTGAGAGGTTTTCCCACGTAAAGGACAGGGCATCCACTTTCCATGCTTGGCTGTGGGGATTTCTGATGCAAAATTTGCTCAACTGATGGTTTTGGGGGGAGGCAAAGAGGCCCACCTCTGGTGTGCCCCACGTATGAATGAGTTGGGTTGCAGTTTCCACTCGTGTGGGTCCAGTAGATTTCTGCTCAAGTTGTCTGCCAGTGAATTTTGTTTGCCTGGCAGGAATTGAGCTTGCAGGTGCACTTGGTTGCTCAAGGCTGTGTTCTACATGGCTGTGGCTAACCTGCAGAATGGGTAGGAAAGAGTTCCCCCCTGCGTGTTTACGTACCACATAACTGTGGTGTTGTCTGTCTTTATCAAGAGTTGTCCTGGAAGGATAAGGTATTTGAAGGATGTCGGAGCATTCTGTACAGCTAACCTTTCTTTCTGATTGATATGTAGGTGAATTTGTCCTGGGCTCCATTTGCCTTGAATGCATTTGTCAGCCATGTGAGCCTCCCATGCATAGTCTGATGCATCGGTTGTCAGGGTTTGAGCCGTGAGGAGTTGAGTGAAAGGGAGTCCCTTGTTGTGGTTGCAAGCCTCTGCCCACCAAAGGAACTCTGCCCTTAGACAAGGAATGCTAGGAATAATTGTTTCCAGGTCCTGAAAAAGTTGGCACCAGAGACTTTTTAAGTACCACTGAAATTTCCTCATATGCAGTCTTGCATATGGAATTAGTAGAATGTATGAAGCCATGAACCCTAGGGATTGCAGTATTTTTATTGCAGATAGCTGGGTTCTGGTGGCCATTAGTTTGAAGTAGCTTGTCAAATAAACCTGCTTTTCTGGAGTAAGGAATGCCATCTGGGAAGTTGTGTTCAAGCTTGTACCCAGGAATACAATTTTTTGGCTGGGCACCAGATGTGATTTCTTTTCGTTGATGGTGTACCCCAGAGAAGTTAGAAGTCTCTTTACAAATGCCAGGTGCTGAAGTAGCAATTCCTGACTGTTTGCCTGAATCAGGCAATCATCCAAGTATGGATAAATTTGAATATTTCTCTGGCTACAGTATACAATGGCTGGAGCCAGGCACTTTGTGAATACCCTGGGCACAGTAGATAAGCCAAAGGGAAGTACAGAGAACTGACAGTGCATAGAGCCTACCCTGAAATGTAGATATTTCCTGCAAGATTCCTTTATGGGGATGTGCGGATAAGCTTCTTTTAGGTCTAGGGTGACTAGCCAGGAGTTCTTGGCTAGCAAAGGAAGCAGTTGTAGTGTAGTTCTAGTGTAAGCATTTTGAATGTTGGGACCAGAAGGAAGGTGTTGAGAATGCACAGGTCCAGGATAGAGCGCCAAGAGCCCTCTTTTCTGGGCACCAGAAACAGTCTGGAGTAGAAACCCTGTCCTCTTTGCTCTATTGGAACAAGTTGAATACCCCTGATACTGAGAAGAGAAAGTACTTGCTTTTGAGCCTCTGCCCACTTGGTTTGGAGGAATGTCTGGCAACCCGCTTGGGGTTGGCAGTGAGTGGAAGCAGAATCTGTATCCCTGGGATACAATGTTTAGGACCCATCGGTCCTGGGTAATGGACATCCAGTTTTTTGCATGCAGGGCGAGTTTTCCTTAAAGGGGTGGAAGTGTACTTGGGCATGGCTGGGAAGGATGATAGACAAGTCAATGTGAATTTTTTCCATAAGGGGGTGGCTTACCACTCCCTGTTTTTGACGGGGGAGCACTCCACTGTTTAGATCTCTGCATACCCTGAGACTGTAGCCTTGGTGGTCTGTTGCCGCTGGGTTTGGGCTGAGAAGACCTGGTAAGGACTGGAAAAGACCAGTTTTTAGAAGGCCAATGCGTACTGAATCTAGGTGGCTGTACCTGTAAGAAATCTTTAACAGTTTGCAAAGATTTAGCTTTGTCCTCCATCTTTTTAAGAACGTCTGCTTTTGTGCCAAACCCTCCTGGTTTAATGGAAGAGCTAGTAATTTTGTTTTGACATGGTATGGCAAGATTTGTTCCTTCAGCCAAGCATACCTTCTCAGTACAGACCCAGTGACAGCAGCCCTGCAAGATGCTTCTAAGGCATCAAAACCACACTGCAAAGTATGTTTACTGACTTGGTTTGCAAAATGCATTAACTCTTGTAAATCTTTATTTTTGGCAAAATCTGGAAGCAACAACATTTTTTGTTTAATTAGTTCCATAATATGGTGCGGGTACTTCAACATTTGAAGCTGGCAATTTAAAGCTCTGATGGCAAGAGTTGCAGAGGTATATACCTTCTTGCCCCATCTGTCTAAAGGCCTCAAATCCCTGTCAGAAGGGGTAGATTTTTTGGCTGTAGTAGCCTTAATACCTTTAGGTCCCTGGGAAATGGTCTCTGGACCCGCAGTGGGATTCTTAAAGAGAAATTTATGAGAGTCGGGTACCATTTAGTACCTGTCAGGCTTTCTAGGAGCTGATGGTAAAGTATCAGGAGTAAGACTGGATTCCATGAAAACATCATCTACAATATCCAGGACAGGGGGTATAGCTAGAGGCCTGTGCTGAGGCAAGTCTAAAAATTCTCTGAGTCTCTTTTTGGACTGTGGGTAGTCCTGGCATTCCCAGCAGAAATGCACTCAAGGTATGCAAGGTTTCACCAAAAGAAAAGTCATCTGGAGGGGAAGCAGAGGGAATGGAATCCTCTGCATGTGAATTCTCATAGGCAGATAAGGGTATATCCTGGTAATCAGAGGGATCAGAGTCATCGGACTCGTGGTCTGTCGAATCAGAAGGGAAATCAAGTCTGTCTTTTAGAGGGGGAAAGCTGGCTTCCCCTAATTAGGAGGTCTTCGGCCATTCTAAGCATTTGCTTCTGTGGCATGGGAGCTTGAACATGTTCTTTAGTCATTGGATGTTCATTGTGTTACCCTGCTGCAGTCATCACACTAGGGTTATCCTGCCGTCAGGCGGTCCCGATGTGGGCCTGAGTTCCAAAGTCTTGGTGCGGCATCTGTTGCTGTTGCTTCTTCCCTGACATCAGTGCGCCAGGGGTATATAAGAGGCATCCGGCGCCATTTTCTTCAGTCTTTCTTGCCGCGCGGTGCCCGAAGCAGAAGCCGGTCGGCCAACACCTGAGATTTTCAATTCGAATTTCAGTCCTTAGTCTTCAATAAAGCTAAGTACACCATTGGGGAACCTTTTCTTGCCTCAGTCCGATGTCAGAAAAAGTTAACAATTGCATTTCTTGTGGGAAGCAAATACCTCATAAGGACTTCCATTCCTATTGTATTCCTTGCCTAGGCCCAGACCACGACGTCACAGGTTGTCTGTTTTGTGCTAGGTTTAATAAATGAATTATCAAACGCCGTTTTGACTTCGCACGACATTACTTTGGTAAGAAATTTAATTATATCATGCCGTTGGAGCAGCCGATGACCGGCATGCATAAAAAACACAAGGATAAGGACAGGCAGCCTAGGAACAAGTTAGACTCCGAGGCCTCTGCTGGGCCTGTCGCCGGTTCTCAGTGAGGCGCCTACGCAGCCCCTGACGACCGCAGAACTGGAACTCCAGACAGCTGCGGATTCTCAAGCGGAGACTACTAGGCCAACGCAGCCATCTTCATTAGGCCCTTCCGACACCGGAGCAGTAGTAGACCCCGGTGCAGTGGAAACACCTTCGGTTGCAGAAGGTGTCTTCAAACCGACTACACTCACCATTAAATCTTATGCTAAGCTTAAAACTCCTTTAAAACCAAAGAAGACTGTACATCAGTCTACAGTTCAAGGCCCCATGCCTAAGAAACAGATGCTTAAGATGGCTGAAGATTTGATTATCCTAATCAGGGGTTCCCATTCCCCTCCTGATAAAAGACCAAGACAAGAGGAGGATTATGCTTCCTCTGACCAGGTTTCAATTTCCTCAGATTCTTCTGAGGAACAGGATTACACTTTTCCACCTTATGAAGACTCTGATGCCAAAGACTCTATTCCCTCAGCATGTCCCCCTGAAGACTACTCCTTTGGGGAAACTTTACATACCATGAGGGAACATTTCCACTGGGAAGGCCAGAACTACTCTGATTCTAAGAAAAGGCTCCAAGAGTTCCTTTTACTACCCCAGCACAGACCTCTTGCTATCCCTCCAGTTTTAGATATTGTGGATGATGTTTACTTGGAGTCTAGTCAAAATCCAGACTCTCTACCTCCTGCTCCAGCCAAACCGGACAGATACTACAGAGTACCTGACTCACACAAATTCCTTTATAAAAGCCCTGTGGCTGACCCAGAAACAATTTCCCAGGGTCCTAAGGGAGCTAAAGCTTCTATGGCTAAAAATCCTGTGCCCTCGGAAAGGGATTCCAGAGCCCTAGATAGATGGGAAAAGAAAATATACACCTCAGCAACTCTGGCTATGAGAGCATTAAATTGTCAGTTTCACATGCTGAAATATCAGCAATTCCTAATGTCTCAATTAAAACAAAAAAATGAGCACACATGCTGAACAGTCTGAATTCAAGGAAATGCAGGATCTATTGCATGCAGCTGAACAGGTGGGCAAACATACTTTACAATGCGGATTTGATTCATTGGAAGCTTCCTGTAGAGCAGCTGTTATTGGCTCTGTCATACGTAGACATGCTTGGTTAAAAGAACAAACCCTTCCTGATCATGTTAAAGCAAAATTATTGGATGCACCTTTACAGCAGGATGTATTATTTGGTGTCAATGCAGAAGAGGTTTTAAAGAAAATGGAGGATAAGGCAAAGTCTATGCAGACGGTCAAGGATTTTTTGCAGGTACAACCCCCTCGTTTCAGCAGAAATTGGCCAATGAAAAACTGGTCCTTTCCAGCTTCTGACAGATCACAGAGGGGCAAATACAGATGCCCAAGAGGCAGAGGTCAGTCAAAGGCCCTTACAAACCTCGCCAATAGGGTACTGCTACCCAGAAAGGAGGAGAAGACAGGCCCCAAGCTAGCAGAAGACAAATACAATGACTCAATCCTCAAACTACCAAGCAAATCTCTCCTGGCAGCTCCCTTAGGAGGAAAATTAGCATTTTTTGCAGACAACTGGCACATCATCACAAAAGACAAATGGGTCCTAAACATTGTCTCTCAAAGATTCCACTTTCATGCCTTACCAAGGATAAAAGGAATGCCAAACCTGCCACCAAATCAATGGGCAGAGGCACAAAAACAAATTACAGCTCTCATGGACATGAGAGCCATTCAACATGTACCTACACAGGAGCAAGGACAAGGATTTTAATCAAGACTCTTTCTAGTCCCAAGAAAGGACAAAGCATGGAGACCCATTCTGGATCTTTCAATTCTGAACACCTATCTGCAAGTACCAAAATTCAAGATGCTAACACTACAGCAGCTTCTTCCCATGCTGGGCAAGAATGCTTGGCTAGTAACGTTGGACCTCAAGGAGGCATACCTGCATGTCCCTATCAGACAAAATTGCAGAAGATACCTCCGCTTCATTGCAGGTTCAATGCATTATCAATTCTCTGCACTGCCCTTTGGCTTATCTACTGCGCCCAGGGTCTTCACAAAATGCTTGGCACCAGTAATTGCATACTGCAGACAAAGAGGAATTCAAATATACCCATACCTGGATGACTGCCTTATTCAAGCAGAAAGCAAGGACATTCTTTTAAAGCATCTGGCATTTGCCAAACACCTTCCAAGTTGCCTAGGATACACAGTAAATGAAAAGAAATCAAAACTAGTGCCCTCACAAAACATAATATTCCTGGGTGCTAGCTTGAATACAATGGCCCAGACGGCTTATCTCATGCCAGACAAGCAACAACAGCTAACTCAATATTTCAAAATAATAGCAACAAAGACCCAACTCCCTGCAAGAAAAATTCTGCAGGCCTTGGGATTCATGGCATCTTGCATACTACTAATACCATTTGCAAAACTGCGTATGAGGAAATTACAAGGGTACCTGAAAAGCGTATGGACTCAGCACAGCCACAGCTTGGAAACAATGATACCACTCATTCCCCGCCTTCAACAGAAGTTTCTATGGTGGGCACAGGCATGTCACCTCAACAAGGGTCAGCCTTTCACCTTACCCACAGCCAGGCAAACTATGACAACAGATGCATCGGACTATGCCTGGGGAGCACACATGGCAGGACAGTGCATTCAGGGCAAATGGACTACAGATCAGAGGCATCTGCATATCAATCAAAAAGAAATGCTAGCAGTACAGAATGCCCTAACAGCTTTCAAGGACCTCTTACACCCAGGACAACTAATAATAAAGACGGACAATACCACAGTAATGTGGTACATAAACAAGCAAGGGGGCACCCATTCCTACCCTCTATGCAGGCAAGCAATGACCTTGTGGAACACTGCACTGTCTTACCAGGTTCAATTACAAGCACAATTCCTGCCAGGAAAGAAAAACACATTGGCAGACGACCTAAGCAGAAACATCATGGATCCACACGAGTGGAAACTAGATCCACAAGTATTTGAAATTATAGCTTAAAAATGGGGATGCCCAGACATAGATCTGTTTGCAACCCCCCAAAACTACCAACTTCAAACATTTTGCACAAGGACATTCCATCCACAAGCTTGGAAAGTGGACGCCCTCTCATTCAGTTAAAAAACATTAACAGTGTATGCCTATCCTCCACTGCCTTTTCTAGCAAAGGTACTGCTGAAAGTCAGATTAGAGAGGCCACAAATGACACTCATTGCATCAGACTGGCCACGCCAGCATTGGTATCCAATTCTGAGGAACATGGCCCACGGCCCACCATGGATTTTACTACAAATTCCTCACCTGCTCACCCAGCGAGACAATCAGATTCTACACAGCCAGCTCAAGACTTTAAACCTGGCTGCATGGAAAATTATCTAAACAACCAGCCAACACATCTATCCAAAGCTGTTATGGATGTCATTCTGGAGGCCAGGAGGCCCAGCACCAGGAAAACCTATTCAGACAAATGGAAAAGATTTTGTGCCTGGAACCAGGCTAAAGGCCTAAATCCCTTTGATCCAAACATTCCTCAGATTCTACAATATTTAACTGAGATGTTGCACAAAGGACTTTCCTTTTCATCTATTAAGATCCACGTCTCAGCAATTTCAGCGCATTATAACACGGATCCTCCTTTACTCTCACATCCACTCCTAAGACAGTACCTCAGAGGGGCTAAGAACATAAGACCGCCAAGGAGAGCACCAACTCCTACTTGGGATCTCAACTTTGTTCTGGAAAAGCTTACACTGCCGCCCTTTGAATCAGCTTTTTCAGCTGATTTAAAATTTCTTTCATGGAAAACTGCCCTGCTACTAGCAATAACCTCAGCTAGAAGAGTCTCAGAGCTACATGCACTAATGGCAGTGGAGCCTTTCCTCATTTTTCATCAAGACAGTCTCTCTCTACGAACTAACCCTTCCTTTATGCCAAAGGTGGTATCCAGTGTGGCCCTAAACCAAACCATTCATTTGCCCACCTTTTTCCCAAATCCCAAGAACAAATGAGGAAAGACTCCTGCACTCTTTGGACATTCACAGGCAATTACGTTACTACTTGGATAAAACTAAGGCTTTCAGAAAATCTGACCAGCTCTTTGTAGCCTATGCTACAGGATCACAAGGAAAAGCTATCGCAAAACAGACCATTTCTAAATGGATAGGGCATTGCATACATTTCTGCTACATGCATCATGGGAAACCGGTACCTGCTAACATTAGGTCCCACTCCACCAGGGCTACAGCTACATCAGCAGCCTTTCTCAGGGGAGTGCCAACCAAGGATATTCTGGAAGCTGCAACTTGGAGTTCAGTGCACACCTTCAGCAAACACCATCACTTACCTCTATATTCTAAGACTAGAGCTGGTTTTGCCACTGCAGTTTTGCAGGGCCTACTAGCTTCTTCTAACCCTGTTTAACTCCACCTCCCATCCTTAGCTTTGGGATTCAACCCAAGTGTGATGACTGCAGCAGGGTAACACAACGAACATAGTACAGTTTTGTACCTACCATTAATGTAGATGTTCGAGTGTTCACCATGCTGCAGTCCAAGTTACCCTCCCTCCATCCCCTCTGAACTAGCTGAACTTATCTATACCACTCTATCCTATACAACCTCTGTGGTGTATTTGCTTGTGCCTAAAGGTATTGTTTTATTTTTATCTAGCTATATATATATATATATATATATATATATATATATATATATATATATTTTGCCTACCTATTGGGGGCATCTGACATCTGGGGCAAGAAAAAATTGAAAAAAATGGCGTCGGATGCCTCTTATATACGCCTGGCACACTGACGTCAGGGAAGAAGCGACAGCAACCGATGCCGGACCAAGACTTTGGAACTCGGGCCAACTGCGGGACTGCTTGACGGCAGGATAACCCTAGTGTGATGACTGCAGCAGGGTGAACACTCGAACATCTACATTTATGGAAGGTACAAAACTGTACTTTTTCTAGGCATAGTGTGAACTGTGGGCCTGAAAAACCTGGTCATTTTAGTCTGAAACTAAGTAGTCGGTTTAATACGAACATCGGAAGGTCAGAATACACCCTCAGAAGATGGTGCCTGCACAGCGGCTCCAGACCCATCCAAGGTAGAGACAACCGCAGGTTCCATAATCAAAGAAGCATCTCGCAGCATACCGGACTCCAAATGGGTCTCAGCAGAGGCCGGCGAATCTGTAGAAGCAGTTATCAGGGGCTGCGAAGGCGCCTCACTAAGTACCGGCGGACTGGCGACTAGCTTAACGGAAGCGTCGTTGCCAATTTTGGACCTATGCCTTCTGTCTCTGTCTTTATCCTTAAGTTTTTTCGGAAGATCTGTAATCAGATGGCTTACCGAAGCCATTTCGGAATACGGTGAATGAGAGCGAAAGTATTCAGCAAAAAAGATAGCCTGACGACGATTAGTTTGGGCGTTAAGGCACAAAACCAGCGGTCTGGTCCTAAACAGGTGACGCAGTAAGAATGAAAATCTCTGTGAGGTATTTGCTTTCCACAGGCAGGACAATTGTTAACTTTTTCTGACATCAGTTAGAGCAAGAAAAAAGAATCCCCGACAAGGTACTTAGCTTTAGAAGACTTCAGGTTAGAAACTCGAAAAAACAAAAATTTCAGGTAGCGGCCGACCGGCACTTGTGAACTGCTTCGGGCTCCCGCACGGCAAGAAAAGCTGATGTAATGGCATCGGCTGCATGTTTTATAGATATATATATATATATATATATATATATATATATATACACATACACACACACACACATATATATATATATATATATATATATATATACACACACAAATATACACACACATATACATACATATATATATATATATATATATATATATATATATATATATATATATATACACATACACTGATACACACACACACACACACATATATATATATATATACACACACACACACACACACATGTATATATATATATATATATATATATATATATATATATATATATATATATACACTAGTCTGTCACAAATCACTCCTGACACTCTTTTCCACCCACTCCATCCTGCCTGTTCTTGCTCCTTCACCTCTCTTCCACACTCACCATTTCTCTGAACTGGTGATCCCAAGTATTTAAACTCATCCACCTTCGCCATCTCTACTCCCTGCATCCTCACCATTCCTCTATCCTCCCTCTCATTCACACACATATATTCTGTCTTAGTCCTGCTGATCTTCATTCCTCTCCTCTCCAGAGCATATCTCCACCTCTCCATGGTCTCCTCAACTTGGTCTTTACTTTCACTATAGATCACAATGTCATCTGCAAACATCATAGTTCATGGGGCCTACTATCTGATCTTGTCTATCAACCTGTCCATCACCACTGCAAATAAGAAAGGGCTTTCACCTCCATCTTAAATGCATCTGTCACTCCCATTGCAGACCTCACCACTGTCACACTACCCTCGCACACATCCTGTACCACTCCCAACTTCCTCATACAGTACCCCAACTCCTCTCTAGGCACTCTATCATATGCTTTCTCCAAGTCTACAAAGACGCAATGCAACTCCTTCTGACCTTATCTATATTTCTCCATCAACACTCTCAGAGCAAACATCACATCTGTAGTGCTATTTCCCGGCATGAAAGCATACTGCTGATCACTAATCATCACCTCCATTCTTAACCTAGATTCCACTACTCTTTCCCATAACTTCAAGCTGTGACCGATTAGTTTTATCCATCTGTAGTTACTACAGCTCTCCTTTTAAGTAGAGGAAAGCACAAAGCTGTCACGACTTATCACCAGAAGCATTTTGTGCTCAATGACGGTTCCCAGCTTTCTAGATCAACTTAGCAGCAGTTTCTTTCTGAAGCTGTACGATACACTTCTCCAATCTGAATGAGCAAAATATTCCCAAACCTTTGGAATTTTTCCCCACCCCAATACAATTTTTTTCTCACCTTCACCCTTTCTTCCTTCTGTCATCTTGCTCTTTCCCTTTCTTTTTGTGGCTGCACAAATAACACAACTGCACATCTTCATTTGGTATAGATTTCATGGAACTATACATCATTTTTATATAGCATTTATAATGCTTTGTAACCAGAGTAATTGTCTGTGATATTCAGTGTAACCCAACATATACTTGTATATAACCCTTTCAATGCTTTACAGTCAAAGCAATTTTCTGTGTTATTGAATGTGACTGAACATGTAAATGGGAATCTAAACTTAATGTATGACTGAGCTTTTGTTTTGTTACTTTTTTGTCCTGTGTTAAGCCTGAAAATGGTTCACATAAAGCTCTACCCCAGTTACCACATTTAAATAAATAAATGAATACATATTTGTATGTTCAAACACCATGGCTATTTCCAAAGCAAAACAGTTATAAACGGTCATATTTAGAGAGAGCCTGACTCCTGCAAAAACATAAAAATGACAGAGATTATCAATAAAGATTACAAGAAGACAACAAATAGGATCAACAAACAATAAAACACATGAGCAACCCATAAAGGCTATCATTGTTGTTTCAGATCATTCAGTGCAAGGAATGATAGCATGCTAGAGGTGAAAATTCACTTCAGCAGCAAAAAAAGTGTGACAAGACATTGAGCACTCTTGTATGATCAGAAGTCCCACTGATGGCCATGGCATGAAAGGTAACCATGAGCCCTCTAGTGATATCTGATTGTAAGACGTGGCACTACCACAGTTAACCTCATTCATTTTGTTAATGTCCTGCAGCAAGTACACGATGACTATCAACTATTAGTAAGAGATTTGCAGAAAGTATCCCAATATAGAACACACATTTTTTTCTTTTATATTATACCATCACCAAACCCCAACTCCCCCTTCCAGGTACAAGTTTTGCTTTACCCCAGTCTTGACGTACCCTTCCACTGGATGAAGTGCAATGGCACGAGGTTTCTCCAAGTTCCGCCAAAGCAGCACCTTCCTGTGGATGCCATCCAAGTTTGAGACTTCAATTCGAGAGGTTCCCGAGTCAGTCCAGTACAACTTGTCATGGATCCAGTCTACTGCTAGACCACCTGATGTGACATCAGAATAAAACAAAGCTGTTAGAAATAAGTCATTTTAAAATGTATTTTTTATTATGGTACTCTCTAAAACAGAACAACCTAGAAGCAAAACAGCACAACTTAAAAGCACTCAAACAACATTCCAATATTTAAATACTCTAGATGTCATTTGGATTTGGCCAAAGAACCTTTGTTTTTTCACTCGCTCCTCACAACCATGCACATAGCTTTACAAACACTAAGTACCTTTTCATAGCAATGAGTAGTTTTGAACTTTAAGGAGCAATATTAGAAAACCAGCAACTGCAGGAAAGGGAATACGACACGTCAATACCAGGTTTATCATCTTCTCATGCTTAATTACAGCATCCACGTTTTACATTTCTCACAAAGAAGGCTAGTGAAGGAAAACAATAAGGCAATCCACAAGACAGTAAAAGCCATTTTTGTTTACTATAGAAGAATTTAAACAGCTGCTATGATATAGTTTCAAAGCTTATACTTAAATGAACATAATAAACTAAGGAAAAATAATGGAAGTTCCAGAATCAAACTGGTTAATAACGACTGAAAACATGTAAGGGTTTAGAACCCAGCTAGGCAGATTTAATGTGGTGTGCAGTTCCTCAAGTCTAAAGGTCATTCTGATTTAAATCAGACTGGACCATATATACAATATACACAAATCCACAATGATACTCAAAGATATATACACAAGCAAACACAAGTGTTTTCTGTGTGTGTGTGTGTGTGTGTGTGTGTGTGTGTGTGTGTGTGTGTGTGTGTATACATATATTGAAATTGCACAACAGCACCACTGTAAGAGCAATCTCGTACTGGTAGGTAAGGCAATCAGCTATTCTGTTTATCACCTGTGGGTGGTAAAACAGCTGTCAAACATTAGTTTAGTCAATCCACTTAAATATATATATATATATATATATATATAAATATATATATATATATATATATATATATATATATATACATATGCATATTACAAAATGTAAATATAGATTAGCTACATATATGGATGTATTATTATACATTGTAGCAGATGGCATGTGTTTCATTGAGAGTTCAGTTCATCAAATTAACTTAACACCAGCATTAATTATAAAACGTGCATTTTATCACATATCTTCAGTATAGCACTGTGTGAGACTGCCCTGCAAAGGGGTTAGGGGAATTTGCCCTTTTTTCACTGTGTGATCTAAGACTATGAATATATAAATAGCAAGGGATATAGGGAGGGGTACAGGCTCATCCAGCAAAAAATACTTTTACATACTTAGTTCTTGCCCCATCATGGGACACAATGTTGTGAAACTGATGTAAATTAATGTAAACAGCAACTTCTGTAAATGGTATAAATAGTATTGTATTTTCAAGGCAAACAGCTACATTCTTGCATAAGCTAGACATGTTTCCCACAAAAATTACTGTTAATAAATAAGTGTTCTACTAAAACAAACTGTAAGAAAGGACAGCTACAATCCTGTTAATTGAGCATTTCAATGTAGGAGCAGTTTGTGTCTGGAATAGCAAATCTGAATAGTGCGCTGTGGCAAAGACATTCCAGGAAAAAAAAAGAAAAAAAAGCCTGAGCATCTTCCACTTGGAATACAAAGAGATGGAAGCTAGTTAAAAACCTTTGGACTGTGTTAAAACTGCTAATGAGGGCCAGCATTTTTTCTTTCTTTGTGGGATCATCAGTAAAGATCCTTTATATAGTTCCTTTTAATTTACCTGCACCAGTACTTTTCATTCTGATCAATATCCTTTATTATTTTATGGACTAGTTGTCTTTGTTGCACTAATTTATACCACACTCTTGCTGGTGGTAGAGGGCATATTTCACATAATTTGTCCATGCTAAAATAGATCCCGTGTTATAGCTTCTACTGCCTGAAACATTATTTAAAGAGCTGATTTTTTTTCACCAACTAGACAGAAAGCAGTACTGTGGTATGTCATTATGACAAATGTGAAGCATCTGCTTCAGACTCTTGCGGCTGCAGCTGAGGGGGTGGCGGCAACTGCCAACTATATGGTGATGCCAAAGACAGTTCCACTTCTTAAGCAACTAAGAAAGGAGGAAGACCTTTAGGAATACCTCATGGTCTTTTGTAGTATGGGACTGGAGTGACTAAGCTAAAATCCTTTCAATTCAGTTAAATTTAGAATCCCTGAAGGTTTTCACGGACGTGGAAGGGACTGAATATCAGTATTACAGTAAAGTTGAAAAAGCGCCGTTAGCTGCAGGTGGTATCTCTAAGAAACAAGCTCAAAAGTTTCATAGCTGGATATTTATTTTTTACTTAACAAAGATCTCAGTTAATATATAAACTATGTCTGAAAATTATGCTCAGATTCTGAGGGTTAACATACTAACAGTACAAGAATAGAAATGTTAGCCACTGATACATTTAAAAGGGTTTTGATAGCTACTTTGAAAAAGTGGGTATTTTGAATTTAGCTCAAGGATGCTGAAATATGTACTGTAAAGAGAATGTTATGCAATGAAACTGTTTAAAACTGTAGAGACTAAATGTATGCTAGGCATGTGTTAAATTCTGGTAACAAACAGAAAGCAGGAACTGTAGACATACTCTATTTTAACTGCAGGAAAGGTGGTCACGTAGCTACAGTTTTTACAAGTAATGCCATCCCTGTTGTGAAAACTATAACCAGTGAAAAGTATACTACTAATGCTGTTGAACTTACAAAATGCAAGAAACCGTCCGCAAGTACAGTGGAGTCAGTTTTTTGTTATTGCGCTACAGCAAAATTAATTAGGTGGAATGTCTTAATAACGATCAAGAACTACTTGGCTGCAAGAACTACTAGACTTTGACAGCATGGTTACATTTATAAAGGCACAGCATCTTTGTAAAACGAAGACCCTTACTTAAAAAAGGTGTTGTAAGACTCTGCATTCATGGACATAATAAACAGTACTCCAATACTTAAGAAGAAATACTAATTTGCTTCGTAAATGTGGTTTATACTGTTGCTGTAGTTCCCAATTTAACACGACACAATAACAAAGAAAGATTTCTCACTTCTAGGATTTGAAAAATCAAAAGGAAGATGATAATTTTAAGCAATAACCCACGTCTGGGTGTGGGTAATGGTAGATTTACCCACAGTTGGTGTGGTTTGGTCACAAGGGTGAAGCCCAAGTGACCAAACAAAAACAACCGTGGGCAAATCTGGCATTACCCACAACCAAACATGGTTTATTGCTATTATACAACGACATTATTTAAGAAAAATACTTACTTTTCTTAAATAATGTCTTTGTACAGTACCTCCGTGGTGCCCTTCCGTGGTTTTCCGCTATCCTGAGACTTTTTTTGATGTACTGTGCTTGTGTATGGAACTTGTGTTCCCATACTTACACAGTACATCAGCGCTGTGTAGAGGAAGCAACGGAGAAAGGAAGATCTCCGTTGCTTTTTTTAAAGCTATCTCACTATGTTAAATGAGTTTAACATAACAAGATGGCTTTAAAAAAAGCAACAGAGAAAGGAAGATCTCCGTTCCCTTTTGTAAAGCTATCTCGCTATGTTAAACGTATAACATAGTGAGAACTATAGCAATGGAGATCTTCCTTTCTCCATTGCTACCTGTGCTCACACAGACAAAAAAAAAAAATCAGGACATATACTAATGGAAAAAGTCCGGGCAACCGGATCTTTTTCCATTAGTATATGTCATATTTACAATGGGCATGCTGGTCGGGCTGGCCAATCAGCATGCATGTTTTGGAATGCTAATTGCCAGTCATTGTATAACTTTCTCATAAACCATCTTAGTCTGGGGAGAGGAACAGGCAAGCAAACAAGACTAGAAATACACCTCTGTCTACCCTGGAAAAAGTGGGAGGGCAACCACTAGACACACTCATAAGAGTGCATGAATTGTATCAAAATCAAAGCATACCCTCAGAAAGCCCTAAAAGTACAAAAATGGCTAGAGATACAGAGAGTGGAAGAACCTGTAGCATTTAGGGAGATATGTTAGCAAATGCCAGTGGTAGGGTAGCCTACAACAGTATAAATGAATTATATAACTAAACACCTCAGCCTGAAAGTGTTACAAAAGCAGGAAGTGGAAATGTTAATGCAGTCTGAAAGTGTTGCAGACCAGGAAATAAAAATGACTAGCATAACAAAAGAGAATGACTTATTCACTAAGATCGTGTATTCCAAGGGAGTGAAGTTAAGAAGTGTGGAAAATGCATAGCCTGAGCAGAATTATAAACTTTCTGCCAAACTAAAACAGAAAGTGCCACAAATGCAGAATTTAAACAGCTAATCAGTCTTCAGAAGGAGAAATGCAACAATAATTGTCTGGCAGCTGGAGAAATGGTTAAGGCTGTGAGCTATAATTCCTGTGGTACAGGGTTTGATTTCCTCAGCCCTCATTTGTGTCACCTTGCATAAGTCACTTGACCAGACAGTGCTTTGGTGCAACTGGAAATTTGGGCTAGGCTCATCAATGGTCTTCTGGATTGCAAGCTTAGTAACTATGTATAAGCCTGTAAGAAATGCTTCACTGGGATAGTAAAAGACAAAGAAACAGTACCTGGACAAAGTTCTAACCTATTTTTATCACTTAAAGACATAAACCTCAAGCAGGCAACAGGAACCATTTAAGAAAAGAAAATTAAAATGAAAGACAAATCATTTACAAACAAAAAACAAGAAAATAAACTGAGATAATGGTGTTCACTCAAACTGAGACAGAAAGACAGCAACATGAAGAAGAAAAGAAAAAAAGAAAGGAAATTACACACCGAAAGACAAGATAACAAGTAACGGAGGAGACCCAATACTATTTCTGCAGAGTCAAACAGGAACATATACAGTAGAAGGAGAGTTCTATGCATCAGGATCACAACAGAAAGGAACTAGGAAAAATAAATAAAGTAGGAATAGCAACTAATACTACAGAATACTGTTAAGAGCTGCCCTTCCTAGAAGAGTTAACACACTGAGACCCCAATATCTTTACATGTATGACAGGCGGCAATATCTTTTACCTCACAAGAGACCCACAGTGAAGAAACTTCAGAGATGGCCGATCTTCAAATAACCTGGATAAACTTTAAAAAAACCACAATGGGAAAATGTGGGTGGCATAATGCCAGGGTATTCCTATGGGCTAGACTTGTAAAGGCTTCAGGGCCATTAGCCTAGTACACACCTATGAACCTAGGACACTGAACATAAAAAAGCAAATGGGTAGAAGACACTGAACACAGCAAGTTGTATGGAAAGAAGCTGAATAAAATGTTCCCATTTCATACATATGCTTTGAGATACCAAATGATTCAATGTCCAAACTATAGACAGACAGGAAGAAGTACATCAGCTATCTGTGCCCAAGGCATTCAGTTAAGGATGTTATAACTCCCTTGTACTGAGCTAAGGATGTTACAACTCCCCTGATCCCTCATCAGACCACTAATAGAGTATAACGCTCCCTTCTGTATGTACCTCACCAGACACCTGCAGCAGCTGGGGAGACCTCAGAGGTTTCTCACCAAGATAATTCAGAGCCTTCAACACATGAACTACATGGACACACTGAAGGCCCTGTCACTGTACTCTACCTTATACGGTGCTGACAGATGACTTCTGCCTAGCCTACAGAGCAATCTCAGACCCTGCCCTAATGGAAATGCTGTACATTCACAAGTCAAATGGAACAAGATTTACTCACTCTAGGGATCTTACCCTAGCCTGCGACATTGACAGGACATGCTGGAGAGATAGATCCATCTCCCAGAGATTGCTACTCTTGTGGAACAAACTCCAAGTATACGTAATACAGAGCTCCTCAATGTCCCTATTTAAGCATAACTGCGACAACTAGATGGAAGATGGTACATTTACCCTGGGGGTGTCACCTCTGTCCCTCTTGGATAAGGGCAGTCGGTGCTGATCATAGACTCATGCTGCAAATACAGACCATACAACCTGGTCAATAAGGGAACAAGGGTATAATGAGGCTAGGCCCTTGTGCCTATAGCCTAGTAACCTCCTATGAACCTATGAAACCAGCTGATGAGGAGGGCACACAGTCACATACTAACAAGACACACTGGAAAGAACAAGACTAAAGCATGGATCCTAGATATATCATTTGAATATACTACAACCACCACTGTTGAGCCACCTGTAAAATACAGCAAGGGATTCCAATACATTCTACTTGTTTTAGACAATGCAACTAAGTACCCTGAGGCTATCTTCCCTACTTAAGGCTAATGCTACATCGCTAGCTAGGTCATTAGTCTTTTCTTCAAGAGCAGGGATACCCACAGAAATGCTGAGTGACAAGAGGACTCCATTTATGTCCAGCATAATGCATCAACCATGCCGATGTTTTAAGGGGAAGCTATTAAAAATTTCAAGAGTGCCATCCCAAGATAGATAGTGGAGTTGTTCTAATCAAACATTATAATTCATGCCAAGAAAAGATATTCAGTAGATGGTAAATATCAAGACCAGTTAATACCTCCTGTTTGCAGTGGAAAAACACCACAAGCATCGACTAAGTAAAGTTGCTATACAGCAGCACCCTTCTCTGCATGGTTAGAGATTGCTAGAGAAACTTGGGAAGAGGAGGATCTATGCTGAAAGTGGTGATGCCCACTGTATGGGAAGACATGTAAACTGCACAAATAAAACAATCCTTCTAAAATCTTTAGCTGTCTCAGTGCTGTTCTTCCGATATTTTGTTATTAAGACATGGAAACTGCTCAAGCCACACAACAACGGGTTGTATAACTGAAATGCAAGAACCAGAGAATTCAAGGCTGGAGACCAGGTGGTAGTTTTGGACTCCTCTGGAGAAAAATAAGAAGTTATGTACCTACCATAACGTTCCAAGTTAGTTGTCTTCTTCTCGCATTCTTTCTTGCTTGTCGGGCTTGGAGCCAATCCTCGGCTGCGACTCGGCCATCTTCAAAAGCTCGAGAACTGCTTACTGGCTCAAGGCCCCCCTATATCCCATGATGCCTGGCACTAGATACCCAGATCTCGTTTGGTAAACCTAACTACAGACATAATAACAATTATAATAATAATACAGTAAACATGTGGAAGGATGCATGAATCCTACTGGAGAGACTGCTAGTCAGAAGTATTAGCCAGAGAAGACTCAGCCAGTGATAAAAACATAAGGAACTCTTCTCGGTCTACTAGGATAGGGGGATAGAGGGTGGAACGCAAGAAAGAAGGCGGGAAGAAGACAACTAACATGGAACGTTATGGTAGGTACATAAGTTCTTAATGTTAAGTTGTCTATCTCGCCTTCATTCTTGCTGGTTGGGACAGCGTCCCTAGCACCTCAATCCTGGGTGGCTCATCGGAACAGACTCTTCAGAACAGTGGAACCAAAATCAGCTCTGCTCCTGGAGGCCACGTCCAGCTTATAATGTGAAATAAAGGTATGAAGATTGGCCCATGTAGCTGCCGCACAAATAGTTTCCATTGGTAATCTTGCATGGAAAGCCACTGAAGTAGCTAGAGCTCTAGTGGAGTGACCTTTCGGTTTAGCAGGAAGCTCTTTATCCCTTAGCTGATATGTAAATGTAATGATAGATGTCAACCACCTAGATAAGGTTACTTTCGACACAGGTAGACCTTGTTTGCCCTCAGCATAGGACAGGAACAGCTGGTCTGATTTTCTTATTTGCTTAGTTCTAGCAAGTAAAAGCGTAACTGTATATGAACATCCAACTGATGCAATTTGTATTCCGCCTTGTTGGAATAATTTGGAAAAAAACACAGGCAGATCAATAGACTGATTCAAATGATTGTCAGAAGAAACCTTTGGAAGGAGGGAAGGATTAGTCCTGAGAGACACTCTGTCATTGTGGAAAACTAGATAAGGAGGGCGAACACAAAGGGCCTGAAGCTCAGAAACACTTCTGGCTGAAGTAATTGCAACCAGAAAAAGGGTTTTCCAAGAAAGAAACTTCAAGGAACAAGAAGCTGCCGGTTCAAAGGGGGGCAGTATCAGGGAAGCTAAAATCAAATTTAGATCCCACGGAGGTGGGGGATCTCTCACTGGGGCCTGAGTAAAGTAGTCCCTTTGAGAAAAGCTTTACAAAGTTTATGGGACATAATACTAGTGTCAGATAGACCTGTATGAAAGTTTGAAATTGCAGCTAACTGTACTCTAATCGTGGCAGAAGAAGATCCAGCACGAAAAAGTTCCGCTAAAAAATCCAGAATATGGTGCACAGGGGCTGAAAAGGGATGTATATTCCTAGCCTCTGCCTAGAAAGAGAAACGTTTCCACTTACTAGCATAAATACTAGTGGTAGACTTGTGCGATGATAAGATGATTTCACGCACCGAGTGGGAGATATTTGGAAGCCTGGCTAAGGTCGGAAGTGGAGCAACCAAGCAGTGAGCTGGAGAGATTGAAGGGACTGGTGCAGCCCGCCCGATTGATGGATCAGGAGGTCCGGAACTGGGTCCAGGGCTGCTCCAGAAGGTAATGATGCAGCAACAGGAACCAAATTTGTCGAGGCCAGTAAGGGGCAATGAGGATCATCTTGCATCCCAATGTGGTAGCTTTCTATATCAATTTGGGAATTAGGAGGAATGGAGGGAATGCATAAAGAAGTCCCTGAGGCCAATCGTGAACTACAGAGTCTCTGGGGGAATGTCCGGGAAGAGGGAGGAGAGAGAAGAAATTGTTGCACTTGCTGTTGAAGGGGGTGGCAAAAAGGTCGCAGCAAGGCTGACCCCATTTGCGGAAGATTTGGTCCGCCACTGCCTGATTGAAAGACTACTCGTGAGGCATGAGAATTGCTCTGCTCAGCCTGTCCGCTACAACGTTGGACTTCCCAGGGATATGCGCTGCTATCAGAAACCGTTGGGAAGAGATCGCCCACTGCCAGAGTCTGAGTGCTTCTCGACATAGGGGATAGGACCTGGTTCCGCCCTGCTTGTTGATGTATCACACTACTAACATATTGTCTGTTTGAATTGCAATGGTCCCAGCAGGAAGAGAGTTGTGAAAGAGCTTGCAACGCCAAAAACACAGCCCTCATCTCCAAGACATTGATATGCAGATGGTACTCGTGAGGCTGCCAGGTACCTTGGACTGTTCTGCCCTGAAAATGCCCCCCCCCCACCCAATCAGGGAGGCATCCGTGGTCACCGTAGCCACTGGAGGAGGAAGAGCAACTGGTCTGCCCTGGGGTACTGATGGGGAAACCATCCACCAAGCAAGTTGGTTTTTGCATGTCTTTGTGATCATTATCTTGTGAGACATTAGAAGTTGCTGGAAAGACCATTGTGTGAACAGCATCCACTGAAGAATCCTCATTAGAAAACGAGCAAGGGGAAGTAGTATGATAGCCTCTGCCATGAGACCCAAGGTTTTTAGGACGAATCTGGCCTGAATTTTTTTGCATCCTAATAAGACCTGCACATGTCGGCGAATGTCTAGCACTCTGTCTAATGGAAGTGTTGCTGACATGTCCTTTGTATTTATGTTTGCACCTATATGGAAACACCTGGAATCCTTGCCGTCTCAGGTGAGCGGTAACTACTGCCAAACATTTGGTGCACACCCTGGGGGCTGTGGTGAGATCAAAGGGCAGAGCTCTGAACTGATAATGACTGGCTCCCAGCCGGAAGCGGAGGAATCTTCTGGAGCATCTGTCCATTTTGATATGGTAGTACGCGTTCTGAAGATCTATGGAGCACATCCAATTGTCCTGACCCAGAAAGGGTAAAATGGACTGTAGCGTGACCATCCAGAACTTCGTTCTTTGAACAGACCTGTTTAGTCTGCTGAGATCCAGAATGGGTCTCCAGTCCCCTGTCTTTTTTGGTACCAAAAAGAACCTTGAGTAAATTCTGGATCCTTGCTGGTCTGCTGGGACTGGCTGGCTGCTCTGGCTCTTTTACTTAGCTGTTATGAAATTTCTTGAACTGCTTGATCCCTTAGATTGGGTGGAACATCTGGAAGGGATTTGTTGGGAATGTAGGGAGTCCGAAGGAAGGGGATCTTGTAGCCTTCGGATATGATAGACAGTACCCATTTGTCTAGTGTTATACTGTGCCAGGCTTTTGGGTACAGCGATAATCTTCCGCCAACTGCCTCTGAAGGTGGACAGCCGGGCAGCACCTCAGGGATGCTGGAAGAGCTTGTCAGAGAAAGATTCTCTTTGGCCCTGATTTTGCAGACCCCCTCTGCCCCGGGGACGGCGTCTATTGTTGTTCCCTCCTCTGCCCCTGGAGGGGAACTCTCCACGTGTGTCAGGCAAGGCTCCCTGGGGTTTCCGGAACCACATCTTCCCACTCTTCTGACCCTTGGGATACGGTCTTGAAGGAGTGGAAAAACGGACTCCCACAGCAGAGAGAATCGTGCCTTCTTGCTCACACCTGGTAAGGGTATCCTTCACCTGTGGTCCAAAAAGAGCAGAACCATCAAAGGGGGTGTTTGTGAAAGACGCCCTGAAGGGTTCCGCAAAGTTACATAACCGCATCCAGGCATGCCTCCTCAAGGCCACGCCTGTGTCTGCAGCCCTACTTGCACCATCTGCTGCGTAAGAGATGAGCCGCATGGAGGAGTTTACTACCGAATTAAGAGTCGCCAGCTGGGAGGTAACCTTAGCCTGGACCCCCGCAGCTGATGGATCTTGAAGGGTATCTCCTAGCTCTTTAAGGAGTTTACTTTGAAGGCGGGTAAAGTGGCACAAATAGTTCAGCAACCTCATGGAGAAGGTCGCTGATGCAAACATCCGCTTCCCATATCTGTCCATCGTCCTAGATTCCTTATTAGGGGGATGGACAGATGAAGAAGTTTCAGCCAACTCCTTTTTTGTGGCCGCTGCTACCACCATGGCATCAACGGGAACATCCTTAGTTAGAAATTGTTTGTCTGGTGGTGCAGTAATAAATTTTGTGGGTCTTCAGGGGGTTGGTTCCACTGTGTCTGGGTCTGACCACGCCTTCCGAGCCACCACAGACATCAGTGGATCGAAAGGCGGAGACACGCAGGAAGTGGAGGGTCGGGAACCAAACGCGTTTAGGAATACTGCCTCATCCTCTGAAGGGTTAAGGGTAGTCCAGTTCCCCCTCTGCCTAAGTATCTCAAGGATGACTGAGAAAGAGAAATCCTCAGAGGGGGATCTCGGGGACCCTTCTGAATCCTCCAAGTCATTATCTGAAGTGACAGACTCAGGGGAGTCAACATGCTTCCGCTTGCATTTCCTCTTTCGAGGGGGCTCCTCTGAATGAACAGGGGAGGCCTCGGAAGCGGAAGATACACCCAATGGGGTGCCCTGGAGGGCTTGTTCCCCGTGCTTGGAGTCTGAAGGAGGGGCAGAGACAGGAGCAAGCACCATGGGGGGAGGAACCGATGAGGCTGACTGTGAGGCTGACTCGGAAGCCAGCACACTCCTCATGACCTCGAAGGCGCCTCTTCCCTATACCGGAGAAGGCTCCGGCTCCGAAGAGACTGGAATCCTTCCCGGCACCGAGAGAGACGGCTCCGAAGCCAATGTAGGAGCCGAACTCACCTGCGCCAAAGCTCCGAGAGGGAGAACGGAGTCAGACAAGGGTCTGATGCCACTCGCCCCCTCGGAGCCGACGAGGGAGTCCCAGCGCCCAGATCCCTCCAAGGATGGCACCATGGAAGAGATCGGAGCAGACGACTGAACCGAAAGGATAGGCATCGGTGCTGACGGTCTCACAGTCCCAGCCCCAGTAAACTCCGGCTCTGAGCTCAAGGAATGAGTCGAAGGAGGAACTACTGCAGAGACAGATGGAGCCAAGCCCTGATGAGGGGGGGCTGGATAACATTTTAGCCAGGGCCTGCGATTTTAAAAGCCTGCTCACCATTCTCTCCAAATCATGGTCAGATAGCCTAGACGACCGAGAAGAGTGGGATTGATGACTTTGCATCGACTGCAACAAAGGTGACCCCGGAGCAGAGTGTATCGACTCTAAGGATGGCGATCTAGAGCGTTTTCGACTCCCTGACGGTTCCGACAGCAGTCAGGGCCGACTGGGAGATAGGTACTTCGGTTCCAGCTGGAACCGAAGTTGGCTGGGAGATAGGTACTTCGGTTCCAGCCAGAACCGAAGTTGATGCAGACGCCACACCTGATGACGGCTCCGAACTGGGAGCCGGCGGCTTCGATGGCTTGGAAGGTTTCACTGACTGAGACTTGACCGGTGATCCTTCAGGTTTAAGTAAACCCCTAAGGATAAGCTTATTCCTATGCTCCTACAGGACTCTTGGACTAAAGGCGTGGCACACCGAACAAGAGTCTTGCAGGTGTAGGGCGCACAAGCAATAGACACAAGAAGTGTGACCATCTGTCAGTGACATTTTCTGACAGCATGAGTCACACTTCTTGAGTCCAGACACTTTCGTGTCTTTAGACATTCCTGTAAGGAAATATCAAATTACAAATAAAAAGTACAAAGGGAAGTAGGTAACTAGAAAAAAACACACTGCACACAAGTTACCACACCTTAACAGCACACATACACTCTATACTAGAAGAAAGGGTAAACAAACCTACTAACTACCACAATTTCTAGAGAAAAATTTTTTATACCTTAAAAAAGGGAAACAAGGATAAGCCTCTAACTAAAACGGCTACCTTAAGAAGGAAACGGGGAAGGGGGGGGACTCTCTAAGAAGAAAGCGAGTTTTCAAGGGGGAGACTAAACACCAACAAATACTACAGCTATGTATGAACACTAAGTATTCTAACAACTAACTATAATAATATACAAAAGTTCTAAATATATATCAATAAAGTGAAAATTACGACCTGAGCCAGTAAACGCAACCTCGTAGCAGAAGCGGCAAACGAGATCTGGGTATCTAGTGCCAGGCATCACGGGATATAGGGGGGGGCCTCGAGCCAGTAAACAGCTCTTGAGATTTTGCAGATGGCCGCCTCGGCTCAGAGCCCAACCAGCAAGAATGAAGGCGAGATAGACAACTTAACATCAAAAGTTATGTACTTACCATAATGATAGATCCATGTTGTCTGTCTCCGTCTGGTTCAAACTGTAGGTTATTAGATCAGACACCAGTCAATTCCTTCTGACTTTGAACTCAACCAGGCTCTGCCTCCCTTGCTCACATTCTCCTATGCCTCACCCCACTACTCAGGTTGAGTTTTCCCCATGTAAGCCACCCCGGCCTACAATAAACAGTCCAAGCCAAGGATGATGCAGGACTCTTAAATATATGGCAAGGGCAACCTCCACTGTCTGGCCATCTCAGATAAGGAAGTTCACCATTGAAAGCCAAGGCGGGACATGAAGGGGGGATGAACCAGATGTTGTCTGGCCCGTCTACGTTCAACCTGTGGGATGGAGTCCCCAGCCATGTAAAAATCCTCAGAAGGAACTAAAGAAGGATAATCTACAAAGTACAGTTTTGTACCTACCATAAATGTAGATGTTCGAGTGCTAATACAGCTGCAGTCATAACAGATGGTTCTCCTGCCGTCAGGCGGGTCCTCGGTTGGCCGAATTCCAAAGTCTAGGTCCGGCATCGGTTGTCGTCGCTTCTTCCCTGATGTCAGTGCGACAGGGGTATAAAGGAACCAGCCGACGCCATTGAAATGAAACCACTTTTGGCATAAAAGAAGGGTTGATCCAAACTGTCACCATGTGTCTGTGACAAATTACATAGCTTTTCTTATGTATCAAAAGCTTTATGATTAAGACTCACCTTGCTGTGGTAACTGCCACTGAAAACACTGTCTTCCATGGAAGGAAGTTAAATAAAGTGCTATTGGTAGGAGCAAAGTGGTGTGTGTGTATGTGAGTTGGGGGGATACACCACGGAAGGAAATTGAATGAAAGGCTACTGGTATGTAAAAAGGAGGGATACACCATGGAAAGAAGTTAAATGAAGTGATATTGGTAGATTCAAGGTGGGGTACACCATGGAAGGAAATCGAATGAAGTGCAATTGGTAGGTACAAAAGGGGGGATACACCATGGAAAGAAGTTAAATGAAGTGCTACTGACAGTTACAGGGGGGAGGGGATATACCAGGGAAGGAAGTTAAATGAAGTACTACTGGTAGGTTCAAGAGGGGGTACACCATGGAAGGAAGTGAAATGAAGTGCTATTGGTAGGTACAAGGAGGAGAGTAACACCATGGAAGGAAATGAAATGAAGTGCTATTGGTAGGTATGGGGGGGTAACACCATGCAAGGAAATGAAATGAAGTGCTACTGCCAGGTACCGGGGGGGGGGGATACACCATGGAAGGAGGTTAAATGAAGTGCTGTTGGTAGGTACATGGTGGGGGGTACTCCATGGAAGGAAATGAAATGAAGTGCTATTGGTATTGCTATTGGTAGGTACAAGGAGGAGAGTAACACCATGGAAGGAAAGGAAATGAAGTGCTACTGGCAGGTAAGGGGGTAACACCATGCAAGGAAATGAAATGAAGAGCTATTGACAGGTACCGGGGGGGGGGGGGTAACACCATGCAAGGAAATGAAATGAAGAGCTATTGACAGGTACCGGGGGGGGGGGGTACACCATGGAAGGAGGTTAAATGAAGTGCTGTTGGTAGGTACAAGGTGGGGGCGTACTCCATGGAAGGAAATTAAAGGTAGTTCTATTGGTAGGTACAAAGGGGGCACATCATGGAACAGAGTTAAATGAAGCGGTATTGGTAGGTTCAAAGTCTCGGTTTTCTATTACAAAGTCAGCCTCGCTACATGGCACAAGGGATTCATTTCTGACCGTCACGTCACGGACATCTTGGGGTCATTTAGTATTAAAACAGTCTGTAAAACCAGGCAAGGAAAAGGAGGAATGAAGAGGCACGGCCTGCTTGCCTTTCCTAGGTGGGTGGGAGGCACTGTGTGTACTCAGGAGCAACTAACTTCCGGGTGGAGAAGGAAGCTCTCCATGTGTGACTCAGAGGGGAGTGGGAGGAAAGCCAGGAGGGGAATGTCCCTTGTGGAAGTGAGGGTATGTCCTCCACTGCCATCCCATTCCAAGTCCCTCCTCTACATTTACCAGGTGTGCACATTAGGGTCAGGGAAACTAAAGAAGAAAACCCTGTACCAGCGCTGATAGCTATCTGAATGATGGCCCCGTCTGCTGCCACTGGGTCCTGTCTTAGGGAAAAATAAGACAACTGGCCATGTATCAAAGAGAGCAATGAAAAGTGTTTTCTCTACTACAAAATTAATGTCCTAAGGAAGGGACACCGATCTATTTGGGAGCCTTAAGAGAAGAATCACCATTAGAAAATTGACCAACTCCTTGGCTACAGCCATGGAAGCCAAAGAAAAGAGCATGCATGCAGAAATAGCTGAAAGATGCTTAATGCCTGACACGTACAAGGCCTAATCAAATAAGCTTTTTATCAACTATGATTTCCTGGCCTCCTCTAGAATCCTTAGTACTTAATTATGAATGAGTTCCAGCATGGGATTAGGTTCTTGTCTTCCAGGCTGGAGTTCCTTTAGGTTTAAGGTATAAGAGCTACCCCTTTGTTATGTTAATATCATGCAAGGAGTTGGGATATTAAGTGCACCTCTTTGAATAATGTTATCACACACACAGCCTCTCCCACTCATCTCCAATATTTAGTTGTACAAACGACATATAGTTTGCGGTGATAAGCACAGTCCACATAGTTGCAAACCGGATACTCCAGACAATGACTGATATACTCACTTCAACAGTCTAATCAATAAAAAAGGGCCTGTTGCCATGGATATGAACTTTCCTACTGTCTCCATTACTGGCTTGATGGATATGGGCATCCTAAGGCAATGAAGAAATTGCCTCATGTTTACTGATAACCAGTTAATTCTCAAACAAACTGATATGGTATGTGAGAGATGTATTTACACAATGTCACTGGAGGCAAAGCTCTTACATAAAAGTACTCCTAATGTCAATAAGGTTGTCAGTAGTACACATGCTGCACCCATCCTGCACAATTCTAAGTATACATATAGACCCACATACACTGAGGCACTTACATGTAACCTTTCTAAACCACAAAGACCTCCTACACAAAGTACACATAAGAAATATACTCAGCAGCCCCAAATGCACTCTTTCAAAACAACACCAACATCAACACACAGAGCTACATTTCTTGGAGCCTCTACCTCTAAGCCCATAAGGCAAGTCACCACACAACCCAACATTCTAGTCAGGGTTCCTGTATGCCCCCCCCCCCCCTTCCACCATGCAAAATCTGATGCATCTATAGCTAGAGTTTGGCATACTTGCAGGGTGAAAAATGACAATGACATACTTAGGTTATTTAGCACCCTGTACACCTACCATCTGAATTCCCTTTGAAATGTAAGTGTAAATGGCAGCATAATAAGATGGTAGCGAGTGGTTGACAAACCATATAGCACTGCTACTTGGATGTAGTTCCATGTCTCTTACTGGCCAGGACTTTTTGCTCTTTGTTATTTGGGGTTATGGTTCTTGGTTGAGGGGTGGCATACTGCAGTTAGACGTTCCAGTTTCTGTTGCTACTGCCACTTGTATTGGCGGGGTCTGTTGTTTGCAACATAAAAGTGGGAGCAGCCAATTTAATACTCTATTATTTTAAATTCTGTCATCTAGAAGATAAGTCCAGTTGTTTTACCCAAGGTTTTGGAGGTTGCCTTTGAGAATGTCCATGTTTGGACTTTTTAATTTCCTTGTCTAGTTTATGCTGGAGCCTCCACTGTTGTGTGTGGATCTTCCTCAAAAGGACATGGTTTGCTGTGGGACACTGATTACATCTATCACATTTATGAATGTCTGCATCTTTTGCAGCAGTGTTTTTTTATAATAACCGTAGCTGCTTTCTGCAAGCCAGCTACATTACCTTGATTCATCAACTGACTTTGAATTGGCTACTGGCTGGACTTATGTCAGCGAGGAGTTGTCACTTTGTAGGGGCTGTTTTATATGCTGTGTGTTTCAAAGTAATAGTAATCTACAAGTGTAATTTTAATTTAGAACATTATGATTGCTTTTAGCTGATTGTTGGAGTGTATGGCTGGATTTAACTTAGCGACTTTTTTGGTTTGTGTCTTCATAGTAGCTGCTTATTTGCTGGATGATGTCTGTTACTTTGTGACCTTACCTTACAATGTTTAATCAACTGCGTTCCTGTTAGACTTGCCATTTGACATTTATTTAATTTAGGAAGTTTTGTCTACAGCAAATTTATTTCAAATTGGACCCACATTTTTAATGTGGCTTCTTTATAGTGTATTACATTGTTAGAGTTTACTGTTTTTGTAAAAAGGTCAGGAATTTAAGCTGTAAGCTGTATAATAAATGTGAAAGTGTGTGTGTGGGGTACTGATGTCATAAGTTCATCAGACACCAACAGTTCTTCCTCAAGCTATGCCTTCTAGGATGGCCATAAGGATTGAAGCGGACATGAACTTAAAAAGCTTAGATGATGGACCTCATTGTTTTGTAAGTTTTTTTTTCCTTACAGTGTCTACAAGACGTAATTCATCAAGAAGATCCTTCCTAGTGAGAGGGACAGTCTACTTGAGATGGTGCCCAGCAATGTCCCCAAGACAACCTTCCTATGGGAAAAGAGCAAGAATGGACTTCATGTAACTGACTAGATGAACACACTTATAAAGCATGTGATTGGGAGGATAAGCCTATAACAGGCAGTTATTCAGTTATGGGCAAATGTGAATGTCCTCAGTATAAAGATTTGAGATAAGCATTTTTGTAAATACACTTGGAGCAGTAGACAGTTCAAAGGCCATAAAAGGTGAACTAGAAATGTGCTATTCCTGCCACAAATCTCAGAAATAACATGCAGACTGGGATATGCAGGTAGCCAAAATATTACATCCAAAAACATTACAACTGCACTCTGCAAAAAAATAGGGAGGAGAGACCATACCTTTAAATCTCTTAGCACAAGAAATGTGGACAGAGTCTAAAATAATAGGGGACAAAGGCCCCAAAATAGGGACAGATTTTAAATATTGCTCTTATAAACTGAGATAGTTGCTATAACAACAGGATTTGCATTAGCATGCATTCTGAAGGATACAAAGTCTGGAATTCAAATGTATGTCTTTATTAAGTGATTTTTATCCTCAGTGATTTGCCAAAAGAGGAACAGACCAAAAAAATGAGGCAAAAATCTGGACATTCAGCAAAAATCTGGACAGTTTAGCAGTATGGGAGGGACTGCAGTGTTAATATCTAAAATGTTCTTATATTAAGAAATCAGTTTAGTTCAGAAAGACTGAGTCTCTCTCTACGGGAAGTCCTTCAGGCAAAGGTTTGGAAAAAACCTACTCCATGCTCTGTTTGAGGGAATTTTTTTCTGCTGCTGCTGAAGAAAGGAGTAGGTTTAAGACAGGACCTAACTAAGGATATTTGGTCTGTGGAGAGGGGATACATTGCCATGTGGGGGTGGGGGTAGGGTTGAAATCCTAAAGCAATCATGTCTCCCATCTTCCCTTCTCTTTGAAGAACATCAGGCTTTCTCCTAGGTGGCAAGGGAAAAGATGGGCAGGGAAGGATGGAAGATGGGGTTGGATATTCAAAACTACAAGAAGCCTTTTAGCTGTATTAGGGAGCATTCCTCTTCACCACTGCTTTACTGCCTACATCAGCCTCTGCCATTTTTCCACTAGACTATTTCAAACACAGCTGCTTAAATTGCTCCACCATGGAATGTTTCCTAAAAAAGATCCACTTCTACTCCTACTACATTTCAGAATTACATGGTGGAGCAAGTGTTTCATGGTATGGTCTTGAGCTTTTCCTCCAGTCTGAGGAAGAAGTCCAGACAGATCAATGACTGAGGATTTATCCTTACACATCATTTAACAAAGTCTGGATTCTCAGCCATCTGTACCATCTAAACACTGTGTCAAGGGCAGCTGCCAAGTGTGCACCCAACTACAAAATCACAGTAGCATTTATCTGCGTGCAGCATCACTTTGGTGGTAGTCTGAGACACCAGAAGAAATCTTTGCTTCAGTGCTCCATCCTACATCTCTTGCTGCATGTCATTCAGTTACATGAAAACATCAGTTTGATAACGAGGCAATCAGGACTTACACTGAAGATATTAAGCTTGATACAGAAATCGCCTTACCAGTTTATAACTCTTAGTCCCAAGATGGAGGGAATGCCTATTTTTTCCCCAAACACATCCAGGATATGAACTTCCTTGCGTTTAAAAAAAATATTAACAGCGGGAAACAGCTTGGACCTTCTACCAGTCAAACTACTTCTGGCTCAGCAAAAGGATTCTTTGTAGAATTATTTGAATTTCATCCTGACTGAAAA